>NW_027364728.1:0-183722 GCF_046119375.1 Phyllobates terribilis
CTACTGACTGAATGAAAGGAGCTGGCATCTCACTCTCTTTGAATCTTCTTTATCATGCTAAGAGGAGCAGGAAAAAGCAAAAAATTTCAGAATTGCACCTTGCAATGCGGAGAAATTACTGTTTGTGCATTTACAATATTCATTGATTTTTGCCATTGAAAAACGTCCAGAAATGATTGAAGCTACTGACTGAATGAAAGGAGCTGGCATCTCACTCTCTTTGAATCTTCTTTATCATGCTAAGAGGAGCAGGAAAAAGCAAAAAATTTCAGAATTGCACCTTGCAATGCGGAGAAATTACTGTTTGTGCATTTACAATATTCATTGATTTTTGCCATTGAAAAACATGTTATTCATATACCAGAAATGTTTGAAGCTACTGACTGAATGAAAGGAGCTGGCACCTCACTCTCTTTGAATCTTCTTTATCATGCTAAGAGGAGCGGGAAAAAGCAAAAAATTTCAGAATTGCACCTTGCAATGCGGAAAAATTACTGTTTGTGCATTTACAATATTCATTGATTTTTGCCATTGAAAAACGTCCAGAAATGATTGAAGGTACTGACTGAATGAAAGGAGCTGGCATCTCACTCTCTTTGAATCTTCTTTATCATGCTAAGAGGAGCAGGAAAAAGCAAAAAATTTCAGAATTGCACCTTGCAATGCGGAGAAATTACTGTTTGTGCATTTACAATATTCATTGATTTTTGCCATTGAAAAACGTCCAGAAATGATTGAAGCTACTGACTGAATGAAAGGAGCTGGCATCTCACTCTCTTTGAATCTTCTTTATCATGCTAAGAGGAGCAGGAAAAAGCAAAAAATTTCAGAATTGCACCTTGCAATGCGGAGAAATTACAGTTTGTGCATTTACAATATTCATTGATTTTTGCCATTGAAAAACATCCAGAAATGATTGAAGCTACTGACTGAATGAAAGGAGCTGGCATCTCACTCTCTTTGAATCTTCTTTATCATGCTAAGAGGAGCAGGAAAAAGCAAAAAATTTCAGAATTGCACCTTGCAATGCGGAGAAATTACTGTTTGTGCATTTACAATATTCATTGATTTTTGCCATTGAAAAACATCATGTTATTCATATACCAGAAATGTTTGAAGCTACTGACTGAATGAAAGGAGCTGGCATCTCACTCTCTTTGAATCTTCTTTATCATGCTAAGAGGAGCAGGAAAAAGCAAAAAATTTCAGAATTGCACCTTGCAATGTGGAGAAATTTCTGTTTGTGCATTTACAATATTCATTGATTTTTACCATTGAAAAACGTCCAGAAATGATTGAAGCTACTGACTGAATGAAAGTAGCTGGCATCTCACTCTCTTTGAATCTTCTTTATCATGCTAAGAGGAGCAGGAAAAAGCAAAAAATTTCAGACTTGCACCTTGCAATGCGGAGAAATTACTGTTTGTGCATTTACAATATTCATTGATTTTTGCCATTGAAAAACATCATGTTATTCATATACCAGAAATGTTTGAAGCTACTGACTGAATGAAAGGAGCTGGCATCTCACTCTCTTTGAATCTTCTTTATCATGCTAAGAGGAGCAGGAAAAAGCAAAAAATTTCAGAATTGCACCTTGCAATGCGGAGAAATTACTGTTTGTGCATTTACAATATTCATTGATTTTTGCCATTGAAAAACATCATGTTATTCATATACCAGAAATGTTTGAAGCTACTGACTGAATGAAAGGAGCTGGCATCTCAATCTCTTTGAATCTTCTTTATCATGCTAAGAGGAGCAGGATAAAGCAAAAAATTTCAGAATTGCACCTTGCAATGTGGAGAAATTACTGTTTGTGCATTTACAATATTCATTGATTTTTACCATTGAAAAACGTCCAGAAATGATTGAAGCTACTGACTGAATGAAAGGAGCTGGCATCTCACTCTCTTTGAATCTTCTTTATCATGCTAAGAGGAGCAGGAAAAAGCAAAAAATTTCAGACTTTCACCCTGCAATGCGGAGAAATTACTGTTTGTGCATTTACAATATTCATTGATTTTTGCCATTGAAAAACATCATGTTATTCATATACCAGAAATGTTTGAAGCTACTGACTGAATGAAAGGAGCTGGCATCTCACTCTCTTTGAATCTTCTTTATCATGCTAAGAGGAGCAGGAAAAAGCAAAAAATTTCAGACTTGCACCTTGCAATGCGGAGAAATTACTGTTTGTGCATTTACAATATTCATTGATTTTTGCCATTGAAAAACATCATGTTATTCATATACCAAAAATGTTTGAAGCTACTGACTGAATGAAAGGAACTGGCATCTCACTCTCTTTGAATCTTCTTTATCATGCTAAGAGGAGCAGGAAAAAGCAAAAAATTTCAGAATTGCACCTTGCAATGCGGAGAAATTACTGTTTGTGCATTTACAATATTCATTGATTTTTGCCATTGAAAAACGTCCAGAAATGATTGAAGGTACTGACTGAATGAAAGGAGCTGGCATCTCACTCTCTTTGAATCTTCTTTATCATTCTAAGAGGAGCAGGAAAAAGCAAAAAATTTCAGAATTGCACCTTGCAATGCGGAGAAATTACTGTTTGTGCATTTACAATATTCATTGATTTTTGCCATTGAAAAACGTCCAGAAATGATTGAAGCTACTGACTCAATGAATGGAGCTGGCATCTCACTCTCTTTGAATCTTCTTTATCATGCTAAGAGGAGCAGGAAAAAGCAAAAAATTTCAGAATTGCACCTTGCAATGCGGAGAAATTACAGTTTGTGCATTTACAAAATTCATTGATTTTTGCCATTGAAAAACGTCCAGAAATGATTGAAGCTACTGACTGAATGAAAGGAGCTGGCATCTCACTCTCTTTGAATCTTCTTTATCATGCTAAGAGGAGCAGGAAAAAGCAAAAAATTTCAGAATTGCACCTTGCAATGCGGAGAAATTACTGTTTGTGCATTTACAATATTCGTTGATTTTTGCCATTGAAAAACGTCCAGAAATGATTGAAGCTACTGACTGAATGAAAGGAGCTGGCATCTCACTCTCTTTGAATCTTCTTTATCATGCTAAGAGGAGCAGGAAAAAGCAAAAAATTTCAGAATTGCACCTTGCAATGCGGAGAAATTACAGTTTGTGCATTTACAATATTCATTGATTTTTGCCATTGAAAAACGTCCAGAAATGATTGAAGCTACTGACTGAATGAAAGGAGCTGGCATCTCACTCTCTTTGAATCTTCTTTATCATGCTAAGAGGAGCAGGAAAAAGCAAAAAATTTCAGAATTGCACCTTGCAATGCGGAGAAATTACTGTTTGTGCATTTACAATATTCATTGATTTTTGCCATTGAAAAACATGTTATTCATATACCAGAAATGTTTGAAGCTCCTGACTGAATGAAAGGAGCTGGCACCTCACTCTCTTTGAATCTTCTTTATCATGCTAAGAGGAGCAGGAAAAAGCAAAAAATTTCAGAATTGCACCTTGCAATGCGGAGAAATTACTGTTTGTGCATTTACAATAATCATTGATTTTTGCCATTGAAAAACGTCCAGAAATGATTGAAGCTACTGACTGAATGAAAGGAGCTGGCATCTCACTCTCTTTGAATCTTCTTTATCATGCTAAGAGGAGCAGGAAAAAGCAAAAAATTTCAGAATTGCACCTTGCAATGCGGAGAAATTACTGTTTGTGCATTTACAATATTCATTGATTTTTGCCATTGAAAAATGTCCAGAAATGATTGAAGCTACTGACTGAATGAAAGGAGCTGGCATCTCACTCTCTTTGAATCTTCTTTATCATGCTAAGAGGAGCAGGAAAAAGCAAAAAATTTCAGAATTGCGCCTTGCAATGCGGAGAAATTACTGTTTGTGCATTTACAAAATTCATTGATTTTTGCCATTGAAAAACATCATGTTATTCATATACCAGAAATGATTGAAGCTACTGACTGAAGGAAAGGAGCTGGCATCTCACTCTCTTTGAATCTTCTTTATCATGCTAAGAGGAGCAGGAAAAAGCAAAAAATTTCAGAATTGCACCTTGCAATGCGGAGAAATTACTGTTTGTGCATTTACAATATTCATTGATTTTTGCCATTGAAAAACGTCCAGAAATGATTGAAGCTACTGACTGAATGAAAGGAGCTGGCATCTCACTCTCTTTGAATCTTCTTTATCATGCTAAGAGGAGCAGGGAAAAGCAAAAAATTTCAGAATTGCACCTTGCAATGCGGAGAAATTACTGTTTGTGCATTTACAATATTCATTGATTTTTGCGATTGAAAAACATCATGTTATTCATATACCAGAAATGATTGAAGCTACTGACTGAATGAAAGGAGCTGGCATCTCATTCTCTTTGAATCTTCTTTATCATGCTAAGAGGAGCAGGAAAAAGTAAAAAATTTCAGAATTGCACCTTGCAATGCGGAGAAATTACTGTTTGTGCATTTACAATATTCAATGATTTTTGCCATTGAAAAACGTCCAGAAATGATTGAAGCTACTGACTGAATGAAAGGAGCTGGCATGTCACTCTCTTTGAATCTTGTTTATCATGCTAAGAGGAGCAGGAAAAAGCAAAAAATTTCAGAATTGCACCTTGCAATGCGGAGAAATTACTGTTTGTGCATTTACAATATTCATTGATTTTTGCCATTGAAAAACGTCCAGAAATGATTGAAGCTACTGACTGAATGAAAGGAGCTGGCATCTCACTCTCTTTGAATCTTCTTTATCATGCTAAGAGGAGCAGGAAAAAGCCAAAAATTTCAGAATTGCACCTTGCAATGCGGAGAAATTACTGTTTGTGCATTTACAATATTCATTGATTTTTGCTATTGAAAAACATCATGTTATTCATATACCAGAAATGATTGAAGCTACTGACTGAATGAAAGGAGCTGGCATCTCACTCTCTTTGAATCTTCTTTATCATGCTAAGAGGAGCAGGAAAAAGCAAAAAACTTTCAGAATTGCACCTTGCAATGCGGAGAAATTGCAGTTTGTGCATTTACAATATTCATTGATTTTTGCCATTGAAAAACGTCCAGAAATGATTGAAGCTACTGACTGAATGAAAGGAGCTGGCATCTCACTCTCTTTGAATCTTCTTTATCATGCTAAGAGGAGCAGGAAAAAGCAAAAAATTTCAGAATTGCACCTTGCAATGCGGAGAAATTACTGTTTGTGCATTTACAATATTCATTGATTTTTGCCATTGAAAAACGTCCAGAAATGATTGAAGCTACTGACTGAATGAAAGGAGCTGGCATCTCACTCTCTTTGAATCTTCTTTATCATGCTAAGAGGAGCAGGAAAAAGCAAAAAATTTCAGAATTGCACCTTGCAATGCGGAGAAATTACTGTTTGTGCATTTACAATATTCATTGATTTTTGCCATTGAAAAATGTCCAGAAATGATTGAAGCTACTGACTGAATGAAAGGAGCTGGCATCTCACTCTCTTTGAATCTTCTTTATCATGCTAAGAGGAGCAGGAAAAAGCAAAAAATTTCAGAATTGCGCCTTGCAATGCGGAGAAATTACTGTTTGTGCATTTACAAAATTCATTGATTTTTGCCATTGAAAAACATCATGTTATTCATATACCAGAAATGATTGAAGCTACTGACTGAAGGAAAGGATCTGGCATCTCACTCTCTTTGAATCTTCTTTGTCATGCTAAGAGGAGCAGGAAAAAGCAAAAAATTTCAGAATTGCACCTTGCAATGCGGAGAAATTACTGTTTGTGCATTTACAATATTCATTGATTTTTGCCATTGAAAAACGTCCAGAAATGATTGAAGCTACTGACTGAATGAAAGGAGCTGGCATCTCACTCTCTTTGAATCTTCTTTATCATGCTAAGAGGAGCAGGAAAAAGCAAAAAATTTCAGAATTGCACCTTGCAATGCGGAGAAATTACAGTTTGTGCATTTACAATATTCATTGATTTTTGCCATTGAAAAACGTCCAGAAATGATTGAAGCTACTGACTGAATGAAAGGAGCTGGCATCTCACTCTCTTTGAATCTTCTTTATCATGCTAAGAGGAGCAGGAAAAAGCAAAAAATTTCAGAATTGCACCTTGCAATGCGGAGAAATTACTGTTTGTGCATTTACAATATTCGTTGATTTTTGCCATTGAAAAACGTCCAGAAATGATTGAAGCTACTGACTGAATGAAAGGAGCTGGCATCTCACTCTCTTTGAATCTTCTTTATCATGCTAAGAGGAGCAGGAAAAAGCAAAAAATTTCAGAATTGCACCTTGCAATGCGGAGAAATTACAGTTTGTGCATTTACAATATTCATTGATTTTTGCCATTGAAAAACGTCCAGAAATGATTGAAGCTACTGACTGAATGAAAGGAGCTGGCATCTCACTCTCTTTGAATCTTCTTTATCATGCTAAGAGGAGCAGGAAAAAGCAAAAAATTTCAGAATTGCACCTTGCAATGCGGAGAAATTACTGTTTGTGCATTTACAATATTCATTGATTTTTGCCATTGAAAAACATGTTATTCATATACCAGAAATGTTTGAAGCTCCTGACTGAATGAAAGGAGCTGGCACCTCACTCTCTTTGAATCTTCTTTATCATGCTAAGAGGAGCAGGAAAAAGCAAAAAATTTCAGAATTGCACCTTGCAATGCGGAGAAATTACTGTTTGTGCATTTACAATAATCATTGATTTTTGCCATTGAAAAACGTCCAGAAATGATTGAAGCTACTGACTGAATGAAAGGAGCTGGCATCTCACTCTCTTTGAATCTTCTTTATCATGCTAAGAGGAGCAGGAAAAAGCAAAAAATTTCAGAATTGCACCTTGCAATGCGGAGAAATTACTGTTTGTGCATTTACAATATTCATTGATTTTTGCCATTGAAAAATGTCCAGAAATGATTGAAGCTACTGACTGAATGAAAGGAGCTGGCATCTCACTCTCTTTGAATCTTCTTTATCATGCTAAGAGGAGCAGGAAAAAGCAAAAAATTTCAGAATTGCGCCTTGCAATGCGGAGAAATTACTGTTTGTGCATTTACAAAATTCATTGATTTTTGCCATTGAAAAACATCATGTTATTCATATACCAGAAATGATTGAAGCTACTGACTGAAGGAAAGGAGCTGGCATCTCACTCTCTTTGAATCTTCTTTATCATGCTAAGAGGAGCAGGAAAAAGCAAAAAATTTCAGAATTGCACCTTGCAATGCGGAGAAATTACTGTTTGTGCATTTACAATATTCATTGATTTTTGCCATTGAAAAACGTCCAGAAATGATTGAAGCTACTGACTGAATGAAAGGAGCTGGCATCTCACTCTCTTTGAATCTTCTTTATCATGCTAAGAGGAGCAGGGAAAAGCAAAAAATTTCAGAATTGCACCTTGCAATGCGGAGAAATTACTGTTTGTGCATTTACAATATTCATTGATTTTTGCGATTGAAAAACATCATGTTATTCATATACCAGAAATGATTGAAGCTACTGACTGAATGAAAGGAGCTGGCATCTCATTCTCTTTGAATCTTCTTTATCATGCTAAGAGGAGCAGGAAAAAGTAAAAAATTTCAGAATTGCACCTTGCAATGCGGAGAAATTACTGTTTGTGCATTTACAATATTCAATGATTTTTGCCATTGAAAAACGTCCAGAAATGATTGAAGCTACTGACTGAATGAAAGGAGCTGGCATGTCACTCTCTTTGAATCTTGTTTATCATGCTAAGAGGAGCAGGAAAAAGCAAAAAATTTCAGAATTGCACCTTGCAATGCGGAGAAATTACTGTTTGTGCATTTACAATATTCATTGATTTTTGCCATTGAAAAACGTCCAGAAATGATTGAAGCTACTGACTGAATGAAAGGAGCTGGCATCTCACTCTCTTTGAATCTTCTTTATCATGCTAAGAGGAGCAGGAAAAAGCCAAAAATTTCAGAATTGCACCTTGCAATGCGGAGAAATTACTGTTTGTGCATTTACAATATTCATTGATTTTTGCTATTGAAAAACATCATGTTATTCATATACCAGAAATGATTGAAGCTACTGACTGAATGAAAGGAGCTGGCATCTCACTCTCTTTGAATCTTCTTTATCATGCTAAGAGGAGCAGGAAAAAGCAAAAAACTTTCAGAATTGCACCTTGCAATGCGGAGAAATTGCAGTTTGTGCATTTACAATATTCATTGATTTTTGCCATTGAAAAACGTCCAGAAATGATTGAAGCTACTGACTGAATGAAAGGAGCTGGCATCTCACTCTCTTTGAATCTTCTTTATCATGCTAAGAGGAGCAGGAAAAAGCAAAAAATTTCAGAATTGCACCTTGCAATGCGGAGAAATTACTGTTTGTGCATTTACAATATTCATTGATTTTTGCCATTGAAAAACGTCCAGAAATGATTGAAGCTACTGACTGAATGAAAGGAGCTGGCATCTCACTCTCTTTGAATCTTCTTTATCATGCTAAGAGGAGCAGGAAAAAGCAAAAAATTTCAGAATTGCACCTTGCAATGCGGAGAAATTACTGTTTGTGCATTTACAATATTCATTGATTTTTGCCATTGAAAAATGTCCAGAAATGATTGAAGCTACTGACTGAATGAAAGGAGCTGGCATCTCACTCTCTTTGAATCTTCTTTATCATGCTAAGAGGAGCAGGAAAAAGCAAAAAATTTCAGAATTGCGCCTTGCAATGCGGAGAAATTACTGTTTGTGCATTTACAAAATTCATTGATTTTTGCCATTGAAAAACATCATGTTATTCATATACCAGAAATGATTGAAGCTACTGACTGAAGGAAAGGATCTGGCATCTCACTCTCTTTGAATCTTCTTTGTCATGCTAAGAGGAGCAGGAAAAAGCAAAAAATTTCAGAATTGCACCTTGCAATGCGGAGAAATTACTGTTTGTGCATTTACAATATTCATTGATTTTTGCCATTGAAAAACGTCCAGAAATGATTGAAGCTACTGACTGAATGAAAGGAGCTGGCATCTCACTCTCTTTGAATCTTCTTTATCATGCTAAGAGGAGCAGGAAAAAGCAAAACATTTCAGAATTGCACCTTGCAATGCGGAGAAATTACTGTTTGTGCATTTACAATATTCATTGATTTTTGCCATTGAAAAACGTCCAGAAATGATTGAAGCTACTGACTGAATGAAAGGAGCTGGCATCTCACTCTCTTTGAATCTTCTTTATCATGCTAAGAGGAGCAGGAAAAAGCAAAAAATTTCAGAATTGCACCTTGCAATGCGGAGAAATTACTGTTTGTGCATTTACAATATTCATTGATTTTTGCCATTGAAAAATGTCCAGAAATGATTGAAGCTACTGACTGAATGAAAGGAGCTGGCATCTCACTCTCTTTGAATCTTCTTTATCATGCTAAGAGGAGCAGGAAAAAGCAAAAAATTTCAGAATTGCGCCTTGCAATGCGGAGAAATTACTGTTTGTGCATTTACAAAATTCATTGATTTTTGCCATTGAAAAACATCATGTTATTCATATACCAGAAATGATTGAAGCTACTGACTGAAGGAAAGGATCTGGCATCTCACTCTCTTTGAATCTTCTTTGTCATGCTAAGAGGAGCAGGAAAAAGCAAAAAATTTCAGAATTGCACCTTGCAATGCGGAGAAATTACTGTTTGTGCATTTACAATATTCATTGATTTTTGCCATTGAAAAACGTCCAGAAATGATTGAAGCTACTGACTGAATGAAAGGAGCTGGCATCTCACTCTCTTTGAATCTTCTTTATCATGCTAAGAGGAGCAGGAAAAAGCAAAACATTTCAGAATTGCACCTTGCAATGCGGAGAAATTACTGTTTGTGCATTTACAATATTCATTGATTTTTGCGATTGAAAAACATCATGTTATTCATATACCAGAAATGATTGAAGCTACTGACTGAATGAAAGGAGCTGGCATCTCACTCTCTTTGAATCTTCTTTATCATGCTAAGAGGAGCAGGAAAAAGTAAAAAATTTCAGAATTGCACCTTGCAATGCGGAGAAATTACTGTTTGTGCATTTACAATATTCAATGATTTTTGCCATTGAAAAACGTCCAGAAATGATTGAAGCTACTGACTGAATGAAAGGAGCTGGCATCTCACTCTCTTTGAATCTTCTTTATCATGCTAAGAGGAGCAGGAAAAAGTAAAAAATTTCAGAATTGCACCTTGCAATGCGGAGAAATTACTGTTTGTGCATTTACAATATTCAATGATTTTTGCCATTGAAAAACGTCCAGAAATGATTGAAGCTACTGACTGAATGAAAGGAGCTGGCATCTCACTTTCTTTGAATCTTCTTTATCATGCTAAGAGGAGCAGGAAAAAGCAAAAAATTTCAGAATTGCACCTTGCAATGCGGAGAAATTACTGTTTGTGCATTTACAATATTCATTGATTTTTGCCATTGAAAAACGTCCAGAAATGATTGAAGCTACTGACTGAATGAAAGGAGCTGGCATCTCACTCTCTTTGAATCTTCTTTATCATGCTAAGAGGAGCAGGAAAAAGCAAAAAATTTCAGAATTGCACCTTGCAATGCGGAGAAATTACTGTTTGTGCATTTACAATATTCATTGATTTTTGCCATTGAAAAACATGTTATTCATATACCAGAAATGTTTGAAGCTACTGACTGAATGAAAGGAGCTGGCACCTCACTCTCTTTGAATCTTCTTTATCATGCTAAGAGGAGCGGGAAAAAGCAAAAAATTTCAGAATTGCACCTTGCAATGCGGAAAAATTACTGTTTGTGCATTTACAATATTCATTGATTTTTGCCATTGAAAAACGTCCAGAAATGATTGAAGGTACTGACTGAATGAAAGGAGCTGGCATCTCACTCTCTTTGAATCTTCTTTATCATGCTAAGAGGAGCAGGAAAAAGCAAAAAATTTCAGAATTGCACCTTGCAATGCGGAGAAATTACTGTTTGTGCATTTACAATATTCATTGATTTTTGCCATTGAAAAACGTCCAGAAATGATTGAAGCTACTGACTGAATGAAAGGAGCTGGCATCTCACTCTCTTTGAATCTTCTTTATCATGCTAAGAGGAGCAGGAAAAAGCAAAAAATTTCAGAATTGCACCTTGCAATGCGGAGAAATTACAGTTTGTGCATTTACAATATTCATTGATTTTTGCCATTGAAAAACATCCAGAAATGATTGAAGCTACTGACTGAATGAAAGGAGCTGGCATCTCACTCTCTTTGAATCTTCTTTATCATGCTAAGAGGAGCAGGAAAAAGCAAAAAATTTCAGAATTGCACCTTGCAATGCGGAGAAATTACTGTTTGTGCATTTACAATATTCATTGATTTTTGCCATTGAAAAACATCATGTTATTCATATACCAGAAATGTTTGAAGCTACTGACTGAATGAAAGGAGCTGGCATATCACTCTCTTTGAATCTTCTTTATCATGCTAAGAGGAGCAGGAAAAAGCAAAAAATTTCAGAATTGCACCTTGCAATGTGGAGAAATTACTGTTTGTGCATTTACAATATTCATTGATTTTTACCATTGAAAAACGTCCAGAAATGATTGAAGCTACTGACTGAATGAAAGTAGCTGGCATCTCACTCTCTTTGAATCTTCTTTATCATGCTAAGAGGAGCAGGAAAAAGCAAAAAATTTCAGACTTGCACCCTGCAATGCGGAGAAATTACTGTTTGTGCATTTACAATATTCATTGATTTTTGCCATTGAAAAACATCATGTTATTCATATACCAGAAATGTTTGAAGCTACTGACTGAATGAAAGGAGCTGGCATCTCACTCTCTTTGAATCTTCTTTATCATGCTAAGAGGAGCAGGAAAAAGCAAAAAATTTCAGACTTGCATCTTGCAATGCGGAGAAATTACTGTTTGTGCATTTACAATATTCATTGATTTTTGCCATTGAAAAACATCATGTTATTCATATACCAAAAATGTTTGAAGCTACTGACTGAATGAAAGGAACTGGCATCTCACTCTCTTTGAATCTTCTTTATCATGCTAAGAGGAGCAGGAAAAAGCAAAAAATTTCAGAATTGCACCTTGCAATGCGGAGAAATTACTGTTTGTGCATTTACAATATTCATTGATTTTTGCCATTGAAAAACGTCCAGAAATGATTGAAGGTACTGACTGAATGAAAGGAGCTGGCATCTCACTCTCTTTGAATCTTCTTTATCATTCTAAGAGGAGCAGGAAAAAGCAAAAAATTTCAGAATTGCACCTTGCAATGCGGAGAAATTACTGTTTGTGCATTTACAATATTCATTGATTTTTGCCATTGAAAAACGTCCAGAAATGATTGAAGCTACTGACTCAATGAATGGAGCTGGCATCTCACTCTCTTTGAATCTTCTTTATCATGCTAAGAGGAGCAGGAAAAAGCAAAAAATTTCAGAATTGCACCTTGCAATGCGGAGAAATTACAGTTTGTGCATTTACAATATTCATTGATTTTTGCCATTGAAAAACGTCCAGAAATGATTGAAGCTACTGACTGAATGAAAGGAGCTGGCATCTCACTCTCTTTGAATCTTCTTTATCATGCTAAGAGGAGCAGGAAAAAGCAAAAAATTTCAGAATTGCACCTTGCAATGCGGAGAAATTACTGTTTGTGCATTTACAATATTCGTTGATTTTTGCCATTGAAAAACGTCCAGAAATGATTGAAGCTACTGACTGAATGAAAGGAGCTGGCATCTCACTCTCTTTGAATCTTCTTTATCATGCTAAGAGGAGCAGGAAAAAGCAAAAAATTTCAGAATTGCACCTTGCAATGCGGAGAAATTACAGTTTGTGCATTTACAATATTCATTGATTTTTGCCATTGAAAAACGTCCAGAAATGATTGAAGCTACTGACTGAATGAAAGGAGCTGGCATCTCACTCTCTTTGAATCTTCTTTATCATGCTAAGAGGAGCAGGAAAAAGCAAAAAATTTCAGAATTGCACCTTGCAATGCGGAGAAATTACTGTTTGTGCATTTACAATATTCATTGATTTTTGCCATTGAAAAACATGTTATTCATATACCAGAAATGTTTGAAGCTCCTGACTGAATGAAAGGAGCTGGCACCTCACTCTCTTTGAATCTTCTTTATCATGCTAAGAGGAGCAGGAAAAAGCAAAAAATTTCAGAATTGCACCTTGCAATGCGGAGAAATTACTGTTTGTGCATTTACAATATTCATTGATTTTTGCCATTGAAAAACGTCCAGAAATGATTGAAGCTACTGACTGAATGAAAGGAGCTGGCATCTCACTCTCTTTGAATCTTCTTTATCATGCTAAGAGGAGCAGGAAAAAGCAAAAAATTTCAGAATTGCACCTTGCAATGCGGAGAAATTACTGTTTGTGCATTTACAATATTCATTGATTTTTGCCATTGAAAAATGTCCAGAAATGATTGAAGCTACTGACTGAATGAAAGGAGCTGGCATCTCACTCTCTTTGAATCTTCTTTATCATGCTAAGAGGAGCAGGAAAAAGCAAAAAATTTCAGAATTGCGCCTTGCAATGCGGAGAAATTACTGTTTGTGCATTTACAAAATTCATTGATTTTTGCCATTGAAAAACATCATGTTATTCATATACCAGAAATGATTGAAGCTACTGACTGAAGGAAAGGAGCTGGCATCTCACTCTCTTTGAATCTTCTTTATCATGCTAAGAGGAGCAGGAAAAAGCAAAAAATTTCAGAATTGCACCTTGCAATGCGGAGAAATTACTGTTTGTGCATTTACAATATTCATTGATTTTTGCCATTGAAAAACGTCCAGAAATGATTGAAGCTACTGACTGAATGAAAGGAGCTGGCATCTCACTCTCTTTGAATCTTCTTTATCATGCTAAGAGGAGCAGGAAAAAGCAAAAAATTTCAGAATTGCACCTTGCAATGCGGAGAAATTACTGTTTGTGCATTTACAATATTCATTGATTTTTGCGATTGAAAAACATCATGTTATTCATATACCAGAAATGATTGAAGCTACTGACTGAATGAAAGGAGCTGGCATCTCATTCTCTTTGAATCTTCTTTATCATGCTAAGAGGAGCAGGAAAAAGTAAAAAATTTCAGAATTGCACCTTGCAATGCGGAGAAATTACTGTTTGTGCATTTACAATATTCAATGATTTTTGCCATTGAAAAACGTCCAGAAATGATTGAAGCTACTGACTGAATGAAAGGAGCTGGCATCTCACTCTCTTTGAATCTTGTTTATCATGCTAAGAGGAGCAGGAAAAAGCCAAAAATTTCAGAATTGCACCTTGCAATGCGGAGAAATTACTGTTTGTGCATTTACAATATTCATTGATTTTTGCTATTGAAAAACATCATGTTATTCATATACCAGAAATGATTGAAGCTACTGACTGAATGAAAGGAGCTGGCATCTCACTCTCTTTGAATATTCTTTATCATGCTAAGAGGAGCAGGAAAAAGCAAAAAATTTCAGAATTGCACCTTGCAATGCGGAGAAATTGCAGTTTGTGCATTTACAATATTCATTGATTTTTGCCATTGAAAAACGTCCAGAAATGATTGAAGCTACTGACTGAATGAAAGGAGCTGGCATCTCACTCTCTTTGAATCTTCTTTATCATGCTAAGAGGAGCAGGAAAAAGCAAAAAATTTCAGAATTGCACCTTGCAATGCGGAGAAATTACTGTTTGTGCACTTACAATATTCATTGATTTTTGCCATTGAAAAACATCATGTTATTCATATACCAGAAATGATTGAAGCTACTGACTGAATGAAAGGAGCTGGCATCTCACTCTCTTTGAATCTTCTTTATCATGCTAAGAGGAGCAGGAAAAAGCAAAAAATTTCAGAATTGCACCTTGCAATGCGGAGAAATTACTGTTTGTGCATTTACAATATTCATTGATTTTTGCCATTGAAAAACGTCCAGAAATGATTGAAGCTACTGACTGAATGAAAGGAGCTGGCATCTCACTCTCTTTGAATCTTCTTTATCATGCTAAGAGAAGCAGGAAAAAGCAAAAAATTTCAGAATTGCACCTTGCAATGCGGAGAAATTACTGTTTGTGCATTTACAATATTCATTGATTTTTGCCATTGAAAAATGTCCAGAAATGATTGAAGCTACTGACTGAATGAAAGGAGCTGGCATCTCACTCTCTTTGAATCTTCTTTATCATGCTAAGAGGAGCAGGAAAAAGCAAAAAATTTCAGAATTGCGCCTTGCAATGCGGAGAAATTACTGTTTGTGCATTTACAAAATTCATTGATTTTTGCCATTGAAAAACATCATGTTATTCATATACCAGAAATGATTGAAGCTACTGACTGAAGGAAAGGAGCTGGCATCTCACTCTCTTTGAATCTTCTTTATCATGCTAAGAGGAGCAGGAAAAAGCAAAAAATTTCAGAATTGCACCTTGCAATGCGGAGAAATTACTGTTTGTGCATTTACAATATTCATTGATTTTTGCCATTGAAAAACGTCCAGAAATGATTGAAGCTACTGACTGAATGAAAGGAGCTGGCATCTCACTCTCTTTGAATCTTCTTTATCATGCTAAGAGGAGCAGGAAAAAGCAAAAAATTTCAGAATTGCACCTTGCAATGCGGAGAAATTACTGTTTGTGCATTTACAATATTCATTGATTTTTGCGATTGAAAAACATCATGTTATTCATATACCAGAAATGATTGAAGCTACTGACTGAATGAAAGGAGCTGGCATCTCATTCTCTTTGAATCTTCTTTATCATGCTAAGAGGAGCAGGAAAAAGTAAAAAATTTCAGAATTGCAACTTGCAATGCGGAGAAATTACTGTTTGTGCATTTACAATATTCAATGATTTTTGCCATTGAAAAACGTCCAGAAATGATTGAAGCTACTGACTGAATGAAAGGAGCTGGCATCTCACTCTCTTTGAATCTTGTTTATCATGCTAAGAGGAGCAGGAAAAAGCAAAAAATTTCAGAATTGCACCTTGCAATGCGGAGAAATTACTGTTTGTGCATTTACAATATTCATTGATTTTTGCCATTGAAAAACGTCCAGAAATGATTGAAGCTACTGACTGAATGAAAGGAGCTGGCATCTCACTCTCTTTGAATCTTCTTTATCATGCTAAGAGGAGCAGGAAAAAGCCAAAAATTTCAGAATTGCACCTTGCAATGCGGAGAAATTACTGTTTGTGCATTTACAATATTCATTGATTTTTGCTATTGAAAAACATCATGTTATTCATATACCAGAAATGATTGAAGCTACTGACTGAATGAAAGGAGCTGGCATCTCACTCTCTTTGAATCTTCTTTATCATGCTAAGAGGAGCAGGAAAAAGCAAAAAATTTCAGAATTGCACCTTGCAATGCGGAGAAATTGCAGTTTGTGCATTTACAATATTCATTGATTTTTGCCATTGAAAAACGTCCAGAAATGATTGAAGCTACTGACTGAATGAAAGGAGCTGGCATCTCACTCTCTTTGAATCTTCTTTATCATGCTAAGAGGAGCAGGAAAAAGCAAAAAATTTCAGAATTGCACCTTGCAATGCGGAGAAATTACTGTTTGTGCATTTACAAAATTCATTGATTTTTGCCATTGAAAAACATCATGTTATTCATATACCAGAAATGATTGAAGCTACTGACTGAAGGAAAGGAGCTGGCATCTCACTCTCTTTGAATCTTCTTTATCATGCTAAGAGGAGCAGGAAAAAGCAAAAAATTTCAGAATTGCACCTTGCAATGCGGAGAAATTACTGTTTGTGCATTTACAATATTCATTGATTTTTGCCATTGAAAAACGTCCAGAAATGATTGAAGCTACTGACTGAATGAAAGGAGCTGGCATCTCACTCTCTTTGAATCTTCTTTATCATGCTAAGAGGAGCAGGAAAAAGCAAAAAATTTCAGAATTGCACCTTGCAATGCGGAGAAATTACTGTTTGTGCATTTACAATATTCATTGATTTTTGCGATTGAAAAACATCATGTTATTCATATACCAGAAATGATTGAAGCTACTGACTGAATGAAAGGAGCTGGCATCTCATTCTCTTTGAATCTTCTTTATCATGCTAAGAGGAGCAGGAAAAAGTAAAAAATTTCAGAATTGCACCTTGCAATGCGGAGAAATTACTGTTTGTGCATTTACAATATTCAATGATTTTTGCCATTGAAAAACGTCCAGAAATGATTGAAGCTACTGACTGAATGAAAGGAGCTGGCATCTCACTCTCTTTGAATCTTGTTTATCATGCTAAGAGGAGCAGGAAAAAGCCAAAAATTTCAGAATTGCACCTTGCAATGCGGAGAAATTACTGTTTGTGCATTTACAATATTCATTGATTTTTGCTATTGAAAAACATCATGTTATTCATATACCAGAAATGATTGAAGCTACTGACTGAATGAAAGGAGCTGGCATCTCACTCTCTTTGAATCTTCTTTATCATGCTAAGAGGAGCAGGAAAAAGCAAAAAATTTCAGAATTGCACCTTGCAATGCGGAGAAATTGCAGTTTGTGCATTTACAATATTCATTGATTTTTGCCATTGAAAAACGTCCAGAAATGATTGAAGCTACTGACTGAATGAAAGGAGCTGGCATCTCACTCTCTTTGAATCTTCTTTATCATGCTAAGAGGAGCAGGAAAAAGCAAAAAATTTCAGAATTGCACCTTGCAATGCGGAGAAATTACTGTTTGTGCACTTACAATATTCATTGATTTTTGCCATTGAAAAACATCATGTTATTCATATACCAGAAATGATTGAAGCTACTGACTGAATGAAAGGAGCTGGCATATCACTCTCTTTGAATCTTCTTTATCATGCTAAGAGGAGCAGGAAAAAGCAAAAAATTTCAGAATTGCACCTTGCAATGCGGAGAAATTGCAGTTTGTGCATTTACAATATTCATTGATTTTTGCCATTGAAAAACATGTTATTCATATACCAGAAATGTTTGAAGCTCCTGACTGAATGAAAGGAGCTGGCACCTCACTCTCTTTGAATCTTCTTTATCATGCTAAGAGGAGCAGGAAAAAGCAAAAAATTTCAGAATTGCACCTTGCAATGCGGAGAAATTACTGTTTGTGCATTTACAATATTCATTGATTTTTGCCATTGAAAAACGTCCAGAAATGATTGAAGCTACTGACTGAATGAAAGGAGCTGGCATCTCACTCTCTTTGAATCTTCTTTATCATGCTAAGAGAAGCAGGAAAAAGCAAAAAATTTCAGAATTGCACCTTGCAATGCGGAGAAATTACTGTTTGTGCATTTACAATATTCATTGATTTTTGCCATTGAAAAATGTCCAGAAATGATTGAAGCTACTGACTGAATGAAAGGAGCTGGCATCTCACTCTCTTTGAATCTTCTTTATCATGCTAAGAGGAGCAGGAAAAAGCAAAAAATTTCAGAATTGCGCCTTGCAATGCGGAGAAATTACTGTTTGTGCATTTACAAAATTCATTGATTTTTGCCATTGAAAAACATCATGTTATTCATATACCAGAAATGATTGAAGCTACTGACTGAAGGAAAGGAGCTGGCATCTCACTCTCTTTGAATCTTCTTTATCATGCTAAGAGGAGCAGGAAAAAGCAAAAAATTTCAGAATTGCACCTTGCAATGCGGAGAAATTACTGTTTGTGCATTTACAATATTCATTGATTTTTGCCATTGAAAAACGTCCAGAAATGATTGAAGCTACTGACTGAATGAAAGGAGCTGGCATCTCACTCTCTTTGAATCTTCTTTATCATGCTAAGAGGAGCAGGAAAAAGCAAAAAATTTCAGAATTGCACCTTGCAATGCGGAGAAATTACTGTTTGTGCATTTACAATATTCATTGATTTTTGCGATTGAAAAACATCATGTTATTCATATACCAGAAATGATTGAAGCTACTGACTGAATGAAAGGAGCTGGCATCTCATTCTCTTTGAATCTTCTTTATCATGCTAAGAGGAGCAGGAAAAAGTAAAAAATTTCAGAATTGCACCTTGCAATGCGGAGAAATTACTGTTTGTGCATTTACAATATTCAATGATTTTTGCCATTGAAAAACGTCCAGAAATGATTGAAGCTACTGACTGAATGAAAGGAGCTGGCATCTCACTCTCTTTGAATCTTGTTTATCATGCTAAGAGGAGCAGGAAAAAGCAAAAAATTTCAGAATTGCACCTTGCAATGCGGAGAAATTACTGTTTGTGCATTTACAATATTCATTGATTTTTGCCATTGAAAAACGTCCAGAAATGATTGAAGCTACTGACTGAATGAAAGGAGCTGGCATCTCACTCTCTTTGAATCTTCTTTATCATGCTAAGAGGAGCAGGAAAAAGCCAAAAATTTCAGAATTGCACCTTGCAATGCGGAGAAATTACTGTTTGTGCATTTACAATATTCATTGATTTTTGCTATTGAAAAACATCATGTTATTCATATACCAGAAATGATTGAAGCTACTGACTGAATGAAAGGAGCTGGCATCTCACTCTCTTTGAATCTTCTTTATCATGCTAAGAGGAGCAGGAAAAAGCAAAAAATTTCAGAATTGCACCTTGCAATGCGGAGAAATTGCAGTTTGTGCATTTACAATATTCATTGATTTTTGCCATTGAAAAACGTCCAGAAATGATTGAAGCTACTGACTGAATGAAAGGAGCTGGCATCTCACTCTCTTTGAATCTTCTTTATCATGCTAAGAGGAGCAGGAAAAAGCAAAAAATTTCAGAATTGCACCTTGCAATGCGGAGAAATTACTGTTTGTGCATTTACAATATTCATTGATTTTTGCCATTGAAAAACATCATGTTATTCATATACCAGAAATGATTGAAGCTACTGACTGAATGAAAGGAGCTGGCATCTCACTCTCTTTGAATCTTCTTTATCATGCTAAGAGGAGCAGGAAAAAGCAAAAAATTTCAGAATTGCACCTTGCAATGCGGAGAAATTGCAGTTTGTGCATTTACAATATTCATTGATTTTTGCCATTGAAAAACGTCCAGAAATGATTGAAGCTACTGACTGAATGAAAGGAG
The DNA here is from genome assembly GCF_046119375.1 of Phyllobates terribilis. Classification (NCBI taxonomy): domain Eukaryota; kingdom Metazoa; phylum Chordata; class Amphibia; order Anura; family Dendrobatidae; genus Phyllobates; species Phyllobates terribilis. Next base: position 20,065 of record NW_027364728.1, read on the forward strand.
CTGGCATCTCACTCTCTTTGAATCTTCTTTATCATGCTCAGAGGAGCAGGAAAAAGCAAAAAATTTCAGAATTGCACCTTGCAATGCGGAGAAATTACTGTTTGTGCATTTACAATATTCATTGATTTTTGCCATTGAAAAACGTCCAGAAATGATTGAAGCTACTGACTGAATGAAAGGAGCTGGCATCTCACTCTCTTTGAATCTTCTTTATCATGCTAAGAGGAGCAGGAAAAAGCAAAAAATTTCAGAATTGCACCTTGCAATGCGGAGAAATTACTGTTTGTGCATTTACAATATTCATTGATTTTTGCCATTGAAAAATGTCCAGAAATGATTGAAGCTACTGACTGAATGAAAGGAGCTGGCATCTCACTCTCTTTGAATCTTCTTTATCATGCTAAGAGGAGCAGGAAAAAGCAAAAAATTTCAGAATTGCGCCTTGCAATGCGGAGAAATTACTGTTTGTGCATTTACAAAATTCATTGATTTTTGCCTTTGAAAAACATCATGTTATTCATATACCAGAAATGATTGAAGCTACTGACTGAAGGAAAGGATCTGGCATCTCACTCTCTTTGAATCTTCTTTGTCATGCTAAGAGGAGCAGGAAAAAGCAAAAAATTTCAGAATTGCACCTTGCAATGCGGAGAAATTACTGTTTGTGCATTTACAATATTCATTGATTTTTGCCATTGAAAAACGTCCAGAAATGATTGAAGCTACTGACTGAATGAAAGGAGCTGGCATCTCACTCTCTTTGAATCTTCTTTATCATGCTAAGAGGAGCAGGAAAAAGCAAAACATTTCAGAATTGCACCTTGCAATGCGGAGAAATTACTGTTTGTGCATTTACAATATTCATTGATTTTTGCGATTGAAAAACATCATGTTATTCATATACCAGAAATGATTGAAGCTACTGACTGAATGAAAGGAGCTGGCATCTCACTCTCTTTGAATCTTCTTTATCATGCTAAGAGGAGCAGGAAAAAGTAAAAAATTTCAGAATTGCACCTTGCAATGCGGAGAAATTACTGTTTGTGCATTTACAATATTCAATGATTTTTGCCATTGAAAAACGTCCAGAAATGATTGAAGCTACTGACTGAATGAAAGGAGCTGGCATCTCACTCTCTTTGAATCTTCTTTATCATGCTAAGAGGAGCAGGAAAAAGCAAAAAATTTCAGAATTGCACCTTGCAATGCGGAGAAATTACTGTTTGTGCATTTACAATATTCATTGATTTTTGCCATTGAAAAACGTCCAGAAATGATTGAAGCTACTGACTGAATGAAAGGAGCTGGCATCTCACTCTCTTTGAATCTTCTTTATCATGCTAAGAGGAGCAGGAAAAAGCAAAAAATTTCAGAATTGCACCTTGCAATGCGGAGAAATTACTGTTTGTGCATTTACAATATTCATTGATTTTTGCCATTGAAAAATGTCCAGAAATGATTGAAGCTACTGACTGAATGAAAGGAGCTGGCATCTCACTCTCTTTGAATCTTCTTTATCATGCTAAGAGGAGCAGGAAAAAGCAAAAAATTTCAGAATTGCGCCTTGCAATGCGGAGAAATTACTGTTTGTGCATTTACAAAATTCATTGATTTTTGCCATTGAAAAACATCATGTTATTCATATACCAGAAATGATTGAAGCTACTGACTGAAGGAAAGGATCTGGCATCTCACTCTCTTTGAATCTTCTTTGTCATGCTAAGAGGAGCAGGAAAAAGCAAAAAATTTCAGAATTGCACCTTGCAATGCGGAGAAATTACTGTTTGTGCATTTACAATATTCATTGATTTTTGCCATTGAAAAACGTCCAGAAATGATTGAAGCTACTGACTGAATGAAAGGAGCTGGCATCTCACTCTCTTTGAATCTTCTTTATCATGCTAAGAGGAGCAGGAAAAAGCAAAACATTTCAGAATTGCACCTTGCAATGCGGAGAAATTACTGTTTGTGCATTTACAATATTCATTGATTTTTGCGATTGAAAAACATCATGTTATTCATATACCAGAAATGATTGAAGCTACTGACTGAATGAAAGGAGCTGGCATCTCACTCTCTTTGAATCTTCTTTATCATGCTAAGAGGAGCAGGAAAAAGTAAAAAATTTCAGAATTGCACCTTGCAATGCGGAGAAATTACTGTTTGTGCATTTACAATATTCAATGATTTTTGCCATTGAAAAACGTCCAGAAATGATTGAAGCTACTGACTGAATGAAAGGAGCTGGCATCTCACTCTCTTTGAATCTTCTTTATCATGCTAAGAGGAGCAGGAAAAAGCAAAAAATTTCAGAATTGCACCTTGCAATGCGGAGAAATTACTGTTTGTGCATTTACAATATTCATTGATTTTTGCCATTGAAAAACGTCCAGAAATGATTGAAGCTACTGACTGAATGAAAGGAGCTGGCATCTCACTCTCTTTGAATCTTCTTTATCATGCTAAGAGGAGCAGGAAAAAGCAAAAAATTTCAGAATTGCACCTTGCAATGCGGAGAAATTACTGTTTGTGCATTTACAATATTCATTGATTTTTGCCATTGAAAAATGTCCAGAAATGATTGAAGCTACTGACTGAATGAAAGGAGCTGGCATCTCACTCTCTTTGAATCTTCTTTATCATGCTAAGAGGAGCAGGAAAAAGCAAAAAATTTCAGAATTGCGCCTTGCAATGCGGAGAAATTACTGTTTGTGCATTTACAAAATTCATTGATTTTTGCCATTGAAAAACATCATGTTATTCATATACCAGAAATGATTGAAGCTACTGACTGAATGAAAGGAGCTGGCATCTCACTCTCTTTGAATCTTCTTTATCATGCTAAGAGGAGCAGGAAAAAGTAAAAAATTTCAGAATTGCACCTTGCAATGCGGAGAAATTACTGTTTGTGCATTTACAATATTCAATGATTTTTGCCATTGAAAAACGTCCAGAAATGATTGAAGCTACTGACTGAATGAAAGGAGCTGGCATCTCACTCTCTTTGAATCTTCTTTATCATGCTAAGATTAGCAGGAAAAAGCAAAAAATTTCAGAATTGCACCTTGCAATGCGGAGAAATTACTGTTTGTGCATTTACAATATTCATTGATTTTTGCCATTGAAAAACGTCCAGAAATGATTGAAGCTACTGACTGAATGAAAGGAGCTGGCATCTCACTCTCTTTGAATCTTCTTTATCATGCTAAGAGGAGCAGGAAAAAGCAAAAAATTTCAGAATTGCACCTTGCAATGCGGAGAAATTACTGTTTGTGCATTTACAATATTCATTGATTTTTGCCATTGAAAAACATCATGTTATTCATATACCAGAAATGATTGAAGCTACTGACTGAATGAAAGGAGCTGGCATCTCACTCTCTTTGAATCTTCTTTATCATGCTAAGAGGAGCAGGAAAAAGCAAAAAATTTCAGAATTGCACCTTGCAATGCGGAGAAATTGCAGTTTGTGCATTTACAATATTCATTGATTTTTCCCATTGAAAAACGTCCAGAAATGATTGAAGCTACTGACTGAATGAAAGGAGCTGGCATCTCACTCTCTTTGAATCTTCTTTATCATGCTAAGAGGAGCAGGAAAAAGCAAAAAATTTCAGAATTGCACCTTGCAATGCGGAGAAATTACTGTTTGTGCATTTACAATATTCATTGATTTTTGCCATTGAAAAACGTCCAGAAATGATTGAAGCTACTGACTGAATGAAAGGAGCTGGCATCTCACTCTCTTTGAATCTTCTTTATCATGCTAAGAGGAGCAGGAAAAAGCAAAAAATTTCAGAATTGCACCTTGCAATGCGGAGAAATTACTGTTTGTGCATTTACAATATTCATTGATTTTTGCCATTGAAAAATGTCCAGAAATGATTGAAGCTACTGACTGAATGAAAGGAGCTGGCATCTCACTCTCTTTGAATCTTCTTTATCATGCTAAGAGGAGCAGGAAAAAGCAAAAAATTTCAGAATTGCGCCTTGCAATGCGGAGAAATTACTGTTTGTGCATTTACAAAATTCATTGATTTTTGCCATTGAAAAACATCATGTTATTCATATACCAGAAATGATTGAAGCTACTGACTGAATGAAAGGAGCTGGCATCTCACTCTCTTTGAATCTTCTTTATCATGCTAAGAGGAGCAGGAAAAAGTAAAAAATTTCAGAATTGCACCTTGCAATGCGGAGAAATTACTGTTTGTGCATTTACAATATTCAATGATTTTTGCCATTGAAAAACGTCCAGAAATGATTGAAGCTACTGACTGAATGAAAGGAGCTGGCATCTCACTCTCTTTGAATCTTCTTTATCATGCTAAGATTAGCAGGAAAAAGCAAAAAATTTCAGAATTGCACCTTGCAATGCGGAGAAATTACTGTTTGTGCATTTACAATATTCATTGATTTTTGCCATTGAAAAACGTCCAGAAATGATTGAAGCTACTGACTGAATGAAAGGAGCTGGCATCTCACTCTCTTTGAATCTTCTTTATCATGCTAAGAGGAGCAGGAAAAAGCAAAAAATTTCAGAATTGCACCTTGCAATGCGGAGAAATTACTGTTTGTGCATTTACAATATTCATTGATTTTTGCCATTGAAAAATGTCCAGAAATGATTGAAGCTACTGACTGAAGGAAAGGAGCTGGCATCTCACTCTCTTTGAATCTTCTTTATCATGCTAAGAGGAGCAGGAAAAAGCAAAAAATTTCAGAATTGCGCCTTGCAATGCGGAGAAATTGCTGTTTGTGCATTTACAAAATTCATTGATTTTTGCCATTGAAAAACATCATGTTATTCATATACCAGAAATGATTGAAGCTACTGACTGAAGGAAAGGATCTGGCATCTCACTCTCTTTGAATCTTCTTTGTCATGCTAAGAGGAGCAGGAAAAAGCAAAAAATTTCAGAATTGCACCTTGCAATGCGGAGAAATTACTGTTTGTGCATTTACAATATTCATTGATTTTTGCCATTGAAAAACGTCCAGAAATGATTGAAGCTACTGACTGAATGAAAGGAGCTGGCATCTCACTCTCTTTGAATCTTCTTTATCATGCTAAGAGGAGCAGGATAAAGCAAAACATTTCAGAATTGCACCTTGCAATGCGGAGAAATTACTGTTTGTGCATTTACAATATTCATTGATTTTTGCGATTGAAAAACATCATGTTATTCATATACCAGAAATGATTGAAGCTACTGACTGAATGAAAGGAGCTGGCATCTCACTCTCTTTGAATCTTCTTTATCATGCTAAGAGGAGCAGGAAAAAGCAAAAAATTTCAGAATTGCACCTTGCAATGTGGAGAAATTACTGTTTGTGCATTTACAATATTCATTGATTTTTGCCATTGAAAAACGTCCAGAAATGATTGAAGCTACTGACTGAATGAAAGGAGCTGGCATCTCACTCTCTTTGAATCTTCTTTATCATGCTAAGAGGAGCAGGAAAAAGCAAAAAATTTCAGAATTGCACCTTGCAATGCGGAGAAATTACTGTTTGTGCATTTACAATATTCATTGATTTTTGCCATTGAAAAACATCATGTTATTCATATACCAGAAATGATTGAAGCTACTGACTGAATGAAAGGAGCTGGCATCTCACTCTCTTTGAATCTTCTTTATCATGCTAAGAGGAGCAGGAAAAAGTAAAAAATTTCAGAATTGCACCTTGCAATGCGGAGAAATTACTGTTTGTGCATTTATAATATTCAAAGATTTTTGCCATTGAAAAACGTCCAGAAATGATTGAAGCTACTGACTGAACGAAAGGAGCTGGCATCTCACTCTCTTTGAATCTTCTTTATCATGCTAAGAGGAGCAGGAAAAAGCAAAAAATTTCAGAATTGCACCTTGCAATGCGGAGAAATTACTGTTTGTGCATTTACAATATTCATTGATTTTTGCCATTGAAAAACATCATGTTATTCATATACCAGAAATGTTTGAAGCTACTGACTGAATGAAAGGAGCTGGCATCTCACTCTCTTTGAATCTTCTTTATCATGCTAAGAAGAGCAGGAAAAAGCAAAAAATTTCAGAATTGCACCTTGCAATGCGGAGAAATTACTGTTTGTGCATTTACAATATTCAATGATTTTTGCCATTGAAAAACGTCCAGAAATGATTGAAGCTACTGACTGAATGAAAGGAGCTGGCATCTCACTCTCTTTGAATCTTGTTTATCATGCTAAGAGGAGCAGGAAAAAGCAAAAAATTTCAGAATTGCACCTTGCAATGCGGAGAAATTACTGTTTGTGCATTTACAATATTCATTGATTTTTGCCATTGAAAAACGTCCAGAAATGATTGAAGCTACTGACTGAATGAAAGGAGCTGGCATCTCACTCTCTTTGAATCTTCTTTATCATGCTAAGAGGAGCAGGAAAAAGCAAAAAATTTCAGAATTGCACCTTGCAATGCGGAGAAATTACTGTTTGTGCATTTACAATATTCATTGATTTTTGCTATTGAAAAACATCATGTTATTCATATACCAGAAATGATTGAAGCTACTGACTGAATGAAAGGAGCTGGCATCTCACTCTCTTTGAATCTTCTTTATCATGCTAAGAGGAGCAGGAAAAAGCAAAAAATTTCAGAATTGCACCTTGCAATGCGGAGAAATTATAGTTTGTGCATTTACAATATTCATTGATTTTTGCCATTGAAAAACGTCCAGAAATGATTGAAGCTACTGACTGAATGAAAGGAGCTGGCATCTCACTCTCTTTGAATCTTCTTTATCATGCTAAGAGGAGCAGGAAAAAGCAAAAAATTTCAGAATTGCACCTTGCAATGCGGAGAAATTACTGTTTGTGCATTTACAATATTCATTGATTTTTGCCATTGAAAAACGTCCAGAAATGATTGAAGCTACTGACTGAATGAAAGGAGCTGGCATCTCACTCTCTTTGAATCTTCTTTATCATGCTAAGAGGAGCAGGAAAAAGCAAAAAATTTCAGAATTGCACCTTGCAATGCGGAGAAATTACTGATTGTGCATTTACAATATTCATTGATTTTTGCTATTGAAAAACATCATGTTATTCATATACCAGAAATGATTGAAGCTACTGACTGAATGAAAGGAGCTGGCATCTCACTCTCTTTGAATCTTCTTTATCATGCTAAGAGGAGCAGGAAAAAGCAAAAAATTTCAGAATTGCACCTTGCAATGCGGAGAAATTACAGTTTGTGCATTTACAATATTCATTGATTTTTGCCATTGAAAAGCGTCCAGAAATGATTGAAGCTACTGACTGAATGAAAGGAGCTGGCATCTCACTCTCTTTGAATCTTCTTTATCATGCTAAGAGGAGCAGGAAAAAGCAAAAAATTTCAGAATTGCACCTTGCAATGCGGAGAAATTACTGTTTGTGCATTTACAATATTCATTGATTTTTGCCATTGAAAAATGTCCAGAAATGATTGAAGCTACTGACTGAATGAAAGGAGCTGGCATCTCACTCTCTTTGAATCTTCTTTATCATGCTAAGAGGAGCAGGAAAAAGCAAAAAATTTCAGAATTGCGCCTTGCAATGCGGAGAAATTACTGTTTGTGCATTTACAAAATTCATTGATTTTTGCCATTGAAAAACATCATGTTATTCATATACCAGAAATGATTGAAGCTACTGACTGAAGGAAAGGAGCTGGCATCTCACTCTCTTTGAATCTTCTTTATCATGCTAAGAGGAGCAGGAAAAAGCAAAAAATTTCAGAATTGCACCTTGCAATGCGGAGAAATTACTGTTTGTGCATTTACAATATTCATTGATTTTTGCCATTGAAAAACGTCCAGAAATGATTGAAGCTACTGACTGAATGAAAGGAGCTGGCATCTCACTCTCTTTGAATCTTCTTTATCATGCTAAGAGGAGCAGGAAAAAGCAAAAAATTTCAGAATTGCACCTTGCAATGCGGAGAAATTACTGTTTGTGCATTTACAATATTCATTGATTTTTGCGATTGAAAAACATCATGTTATTCATATACCAGAAATGATTGAAGCTACTGACTGAATGAAAGGAGCTGGCATCTCATTCTCTTTGAATCTTCTTTATCATGCTAAGAGGAGCAGGAAAAAGTAAAAAATTTCAGAATTGCACCTTGCAATGCGGAGAAATTACTGTTTGTGCATTTACAATATTCAATGATTTTTGCCATTGAAAAACGTCCAGAAATGATTGAAGCTACTGACTGAATGAAAGGAGCTGGCATCTCACTCTCTTTGAATCTTGTTTATCATGCTAAGAGGAGCAGGAAAAAGCAAAAAATTTCAGAATTGCACCTTGCAATGCGGAGAAATTACTGTTTGTGCATTTACAATATTCATTGATTTTTGCCATTGAAAAACGTCCAGAAATGATTGAAGCTACTGACTGAATGAAAGGAGCTGGCATCTCACTCTCTTTGAATCTTCTTTATCATGCTAAGAGGAGCAGGAAAAAGCAAAAAATTTCAGAATTGCACCTTGCAATGCGGAGAAATTACTGTTTGTGCATTTACAATATTCATTGATTTTTGCTATTGAAAAACATCATGTTATTCATATACCAGAAATGATTGAAGCTACTGACTGAATGAAAGGAGCTGGCATCTCACTCTCTTTGAATCTTCTTTATCATGCTAAGAGGAGCAGGAAAAAGCAAAAAATTTCAGAATTGCGCCTTACAATGCGGAGAAATTACTGTTTGTGCATTTACAAAATTCATTGATTTTTGCCATTGAAAAACATCATGTTATTCATATACCAGAAATGATTGAAGCTACTGACTGAAGGAAAGGAGCTGGCATCTCACTCTCTTTGAATCTTCTTTATCATGCTAAGAGGAGCAGGAAAAAGCAAAAAATTTCAGAATTGCACCTTGCAATGCGGAGAAATTACTGTTTGTGCATTTACAATATTCATTGATTTTTGCCATTGAAAAACGTCCAGAAATGATTGAAGCTACTGACTGAATGAAAGGAGCTGGCATCTCACTCTCTTTGAATCTTCTTTATCATGCTAAGAGGAGCAGGAAAAAGCAAAAAATTTCAGAATTGCACCTTGCAATGCGGAGAAATTACTGTTTGTGCATTTACAATATTCATTGATTTTTGCGATTGAAAAACATCATGTTATTCATATACCAGAAATGATTGAAGCTACTGACTGAATGAAAGGAGCTGGCATCTCATTCTCTTTGAATCTTCTTTATCATGCTAAGAGGAGCAGGAAAAAGTAAAAAATTTCAGAATTGCACCTTGCAATGCGGAGAAATTACTGTTTGTGCATTTACAATATTCAATGATTTTTGCCATTGAAAAACGTCCAGAAATGATTGAAGCTACTGACTGAATGAAAGGAGCTGGCATCTCACTCTCTTTGAATCTTGTTTATCATGCTAAGAGGAGCAGGAAAAAGCAAAAAATTTCAGAATTGCACCTTGCAATGCGGAGAAATTACTGTTTGTGCATTTACAATATTCATTGATTTTTGCCATTGAAAAACGTCCAGAAATGATTGAAGCTACTGACTGAATGAAAGGAGCTGGCATCTCACTCTCTTTGAATCTTCTTTATCATGCTAAGAGGAGCAGGAAAAAGCAAAAAATTTCAGAATTGCACCTTGCAATGCGGAGAAATTACTGTTTGTGCATTTACAATATTCATTGATTTTTGCTATTGAAAAACATCATGTTATTCATATACCAGAAATGATTGAAGCTACTGACTGAATGAAAGGAGCTGGCATCTCACTCTCTTTGAATCTTCTTTATCATGCTAAGAGGAGCAGGAAAAAGCAAAAAATTTCAGAATTGCACCTTGCAATGCGGAGAAATTACTGTTTGTGCATTTATAATATTCAAAGATTTTTGCCATTGAAAAACGTCCAGAAATGATTGAAGCTACTGACTGAACGAAAGGAGCTGGCATCTCACTCTCTTTGAATCTTCTTTATCATGCTAAGAGGAGCAGGAAAAAGCAAAAAATTTCAGAATTGCACCTTGCAATGCGGAGAAATTACTGTTTGTGCATTTACAATATTCATTGATTTTTGCCATTGAAAAACGTCCAGAAATGATTGAAGCTACTGACTGAATGAAAGGAGCTGGCATCTCACTCTCTTTGAATCTTCTTTATCATGCTAAGAGGAGCAGGAAAAAGCAAAAAATTTCAGAATTGCACCTTGCAATGCGGAGAAATTACTGTTTGTGCATTTACAATATTCATTGATTTTTGCTATTGAAAAACATCATGTTATTCATATACCAGAAATGATTGAAGCTACTGACTGAATGAAAGGAGCTGGCATCTCACTCTCTTTGAATCTTCTTTATCATGCTAAGAGGAGCAGGAAAAAGCAAAAAATTTCAGAATTGCACCTTGCAATGCGGAGAAATTATAGTTTGTGCATTTACAATATTCATTGATTTTTGCCATTGAAAAACGTCCAGAAATGATTGAAGCTACTGACTGAATGAAAGGAGCTGGCATCTCACTCTCTTTGAATCTTCTTTATCATGCTAAGAGGAGCAGGAAAAAGCAAAAAATTTCAGAATTGCACCTTGCAATGCGGAGAAATTACTGTTTGTGCATTTACAATATTCATTGATTTTTGCCATTGAAAAACGTCCAGAAATGATTGAAGCTACTGACTGAATGAAAGGAGCTGGCATCTCACTCTCTTTGAATCTTCTTTATCATGCTAAGAGGAGCAGGAAAAAGCAAAAAATTTCAGAATTGCACCTTGCAATGCGGAGAAATTACTGTTTGTGCATTTACAATATTCATTGATTTTTGCTATTGAAAAACATCATGTTATTCATATACCAGAAATGATTGAAGCTACTGACTGAATGAAAGGAGCTGGCATCTCACTCTCTTTGAATCTTCTTTATCATGCTAAGAGGAGCAGGAAAAAGCAAAAAATTTCAGAATTGCACCTTGCAATGCGGAGAAATTACAGTTTGTGCATTTACAATATTCATTGATTTTTGCCATTGAAAAGCGTCCAGAGATGATTGAAGCTACTGACTGAATGAAAGGAGCTGGCATCTCACTCTCTTTGAATCTTCTTTATCATGCTAAGAGGAGCAGGAAAAAGCAAAAAATTTCAGAATTGCACCTTGCAATGCGGAGAAATTACTGTTTGTGCATTTACAATATTCATTGATTTTTGCCATTGAAAAATGTCCAGAAATGATTGAAGCTACTGACTGAATGAAAGGAGCTGGCATCTCACTCTCTTTGAATCTTCTTTATCATGCTAAGAGGAGCAGGAAAAAGCAAAAAATTTCAGAATTGCGCCTTGCAATGCGGAGAAATTACTGTTTGTGCATTTACAAAATTCATTGATTTTTGCCATTGAAAAACATCATGTTATTCATATACCAGAAATGATAGAAGCTACTGACTGAAGGAAAGGAGCTGGCATCTCACTCTCTTTGAATCTTCTTTATCATGCTAAGAGGAGCAGGAAAAAGCAAAAAATTTCAGAATTGCACCTTGCAATGCGGAGAAATTACTGTTTGTGCATTTACAATATTCATTGATTTTTGCCATTGAAAAACGTCCAGAAATGATTGAAGCTACTGACTGAATGAAAGGAGCTGGCATCTCACTCTCTTTGAATCTTCTTTATCATGCTAAGAGGAGCAGGAAAAAGCAAAAAATTTCAGAATTGCACCTTGCAATGCGGAGAAATTACTGTTTGTGCATTTACAATATTCATTGATTTTTGCGATTGAAAAACATCATGTTATTCATATACCAGAAATGATTGAAGCTACTGACTGAATGAAAGGAGCTGGCATCTCATTCTCTTTGAATCTTCTTTATCATGCTAAGAGGAGCAGGAAAAAGTAAAAAATTTCAGAATTGCACCTTGCAATGCGGAGAAATTACTGTTTGTGCATTTACAATATTCAATGATTTTTGCCATTGAAAAACGTCCAGAAATGATTGAAGCTACTGACTGAATGAAAGGAGCTGGCATCTCACTCTCTTTGAATCTTGTTTATCATGCTAAGAGGAGCAGGAAAAAGCAAAAAATTTCAGAATTGCACCTTGCAATGCGGAGAAATTACTGTTTGTGCATTTACAATATTCATTGATTTTTGCCATTGAAAAACGTCCAGAAATGATTGAAGCTACTGACTGAATGAAAGGAGCTGGCATCTCACTCTCTTTGAATCTTCTTTATCATGCTAAGAGGAGCAGGAAAAAGCCAAAAATTTCAGAATTGCACCTTGCAATGCGGAGAAATTACTGTTTGTGCATTTACAATATTCATTGATTTTTGCTATTGAAAAACATCATGTTATTCATATACCAGAAATGATTGAAGCTACTGACTGAATGAAAGGAGCTGGCATCTCACTCTCTTTGAATCTTCTTTATCATGCTAAGAGGAGCAGGAAAAAGCAAAAAATTTCAGAATTGCACCTTGCAATGCGGAGAAATTGCAGTTTGTGCATTTACAATATTCATTGATTTTTGCCATTGAAAAACGTCCAGAAATGATTGAAGCTACTGACTGAAGGAAAGGAGCTGGCATCTCACTCTCTTTGAATCTTCTTTATCATGCTAAGAGGAGCAGGAAAAAGCAAAAAATTTCAGAATTGCACCTTGCAATGCGGAGAAATTACTGTTTGTGCATTTACAATATTCATTGATTTTTGCCATTGAAAAACATCATGTTATTCATATACCAGAAATGATTGAAGCTACTGACTGAATGAAAGGAGCTGGCATCTCACTCTCTTTGAATCTTCTTTATCATGCTAAGAGGAGCAGGAAAAAGCAAAAAATTTCAGAATTGCACCTTGCAATGCGGAGAAATTGCAGTTTGTGCATTTACAATATTCATTGATTTTTGCCATTGAAAAACGTCCAGAAATGATTGAAGCTACTGACTGAATGAAAGGAGCTGGCATCTCACTCTCTTTGAATCTTCTTTATCATGCTAAGAGGAGCAGGAAAAAGCAAAAAATTTCAGAATTGCACCTTGCAATGCGGAGAAATTACTGTTTGTGCATTTACAATATTCATTGATTTTTGCCATTGAAAAACGTCCAGAAATGATTGAAGCTACTGACTGAATGAAAGGAGCTGGCATCTCACTCTCTTTGAATCTTCTTTATCATGCTAAGAGGAGCAGGAAAAAGCAAAAAATTTCAGAATTGCACCTTGCAATGCGGAGAAATTACTGTTTGTGCATTTACAATATTCATTGATTTTTGCCATTGAAAAATGTCCAGAAATGATTGAAGCTACTGACTGAATGAAAGGAGCTGGCATCTCACTCTCTTTGAATCTTCTTTATCATGCTAAGAGGAGCAGGAAAAAGCAAAAAATTTCAGAATTGCGCCTTGCAATGCGGAGATATTACTGTTTGTGCATTTACAAAATTCATTGATTTTTGCCATTGAAAAACATCATGTTATTCATATACCAGAAATGATTGAAGCTACTGACTGAAGGAAAGGATCTGGCATCTCACTCTCTTTGAATCTTCTTTGTCATGCTAAGAGGAGCAGGAAAAAGCAAAAAATTTCAGAATTGCACCTTGCAATGCGGAGAAATTACTGTTTGTGCATTTACAATATTCATTGATTTTTGCCATTGAAAAACGTCCAGAAATGATTGAAGCTACTGACTGAATGAAAGGAGCTGGCATCTCACTCTCTTTGAATCTTCTTTATCATGCTAAGAGGAGCAGGAAAAAGCAAAACATTTCAGAATTGCAACTTGCAATGCGGAGAAATTACTGTTTGTGCATTTACAATATTCATTGATTTTTGCGATTGAAAAACATCATGTTATTCATATACCAGAAATGATTGAAGCTACTGACTGAATGAAAGGAGCTGGCATCTCACTCTCTTTGAATCTTCTTTATCATGCTAAGAGGAGCAGGAAAAAGTAAAAAATTTCAGAATTGCACCTTGCAATGCGGAGAAATTACTGTTTGTGCATTTACAATATTCAATGATTTTTGCCATTGAAAAACGTCCAGAAATGATTGAAGCTACTGACTGAATGAAAGGAGCTGGCATCTCACTCTCTTTGAATCTTCTTTATCATGCTAAGAGGAGCAGGAAAAAGCAAAAAATTTCAGAATTGCACCTTGCAATGCGGAGAAATTACTGTTTGTGCATTTACAATATTCATTGATTTTTGCCATTGAAAAACGTCCAGAAATGATTGAAGCTACTGACTGAATGAAAGGAGCTGGCATCTCACTCTCTTTGAATCTTCTTTATCATGCTAAGAGGAGCAGGAAAAAGCAAAAAATTTCAGAATTGCACCTTGCAATGCGGAGAAATTACTGTTTGTGCATTTACAATATTCATTGATTTTTGCCATTGAAAAATGTCCAGAAATGATTGAAGCTACTGACTGAATGAAAGGAGCTGGCATCTCACTCTCTTTGAATCTTCTTTATCATGCTAAGAGGAGCAGGAAAAAGCAAAAAATTTCAGAATTGCGCCTTGCAATGCGGAGAAATTACTGTTTGTGCATTTACAAAATTCATTGATTTTTGCCATTGAAAAACATCATGTTATTCATATACCAGAAATGATTGAAGCTACTGACTGAAGGAAAGGAGCTGGCATCTCACTCTCTTTGAATCTTCTTTATCATGCTAAGAGGAGCAGGAAAAAGCAAAAAATTTCAGAATTGCACCTTGCAATGCGGAGAAATTACTGTTTGTGCATTTACAATATTCATTGATTTTTGCCATTGAAAAACGTCCAGAAATGATTGAAGCTACTGACTGAATAAAAGGAGCTGGCATCTCACTCTCTTTGAATCTTCTTTATCATGCTAAGAGGAGCAGGAAAAAGCAAAAAATTTCAGAATTGCACCTTGCAATGCGGAGAAATTACTGTTTGTGCATTTACAATATTCATTGATTTTTGCGATTGAAAAACATCATGTTATTCATATACCAGAAATGATTGAAGCTACTGACTGAATGAAAGGAGCTGGCATCTCATTCTCTTTGAATCTTCTTTATCATGCTAAGAGGAGCAGGAAAAAGTAAAAAATTTCAGAATTGCACCTTGCAATGCGGAGAAATTACTGTTTGTGCATTTACAATATTCAATGATTTTTGCCATTGAAAAACGTCCAGAAATGATTGAAGCTACTGACTGAATGAAAGGAGCTGGCATCTCACTCTCTTTGAATCTTGTTTATCATGCTAAGAGGAGCAGGAAAAAGCAAAAAATTTCAGAATTGCACCTTGCAATGCGGAGAAATTACTGTTTGTGCATTTACAATATTCATTGATTTTTGCCATTGAAAAACGTCCAGAAATGATTGAAGCTACTGACTGAATGAAAGGAGCTGGCATCTCACTCTCTTTGAATCTTCTTTATCATGCTAAGAGGAGCAGGAAAAAGCCAAAAATTTCAGAATTGCACCTTGCAATGCGGAGAAATTACTGTTTGTGCATTTACAATATTCATTGATTTTTGCTATTGAAAAACATCATGTTATTCATATACCAGAAATGATTGAAGCTACTGACTGAATGAAAGGAGCTGGCATCTCACTCTCTTTGAATCTTCTTTATCATGCTAAGAGGAGCAGGAAAAAGCAAAAAATTTCAGAATTGCACCTTGCAATGCGGAGAAATTGCAGTTTGTGCATTTACAATATTCATTGATTTTTGCCATTGAAAAACGTCCAGAAATGATTGAAGCTACTGACTGAAGGAAAGGAGCTGGCATCTCACTCTCTTTGAATCTTCTTTATCATGCTAAGAGGAGCAGGAAAAAGCAAAAAATTTCAGAATTGCACCTTGCAATGCGGAGAAATTACTGTTTGTGCATTTACAATATTCATTGATTTTTGCCATTGAAAAACATCATGTTATTCATATACCAGAAATGATTGAAGCTACTGACTGAATGAAAGGAGCTGGCATCTCACTCTCTTTGAATCTTCTTTATCATGCTAAGAGGAGCAGGAAAAAGCAAAAAATTTCAGAATTGCACCTTGCAATGCGGAGAAATTGCAGTTTGTGCATTTACAATATTCATTGATTTTTGCCATTGAAAAACGTCCAGAAATGATTGAAGCTACTGACTGAATGAAAGGAGCTGGCATCTCACTCTCTTTGAATCTTCTTTATCATGCTAAGAGGAGCAGGAAAAAGCAAAAAATTTCAGAATTGCACCTTGCAATGCGGAGAAATTACTGTTTGTGCAATTACAATATTCATTGATTTTTGCCATTGAAAAACGTCCAGAAATGATTGAAGCTACTGACTGAATGAAAGGAGCTGGCATCTCACTCTCTTTGAATCTTCTTTATCATGCTAAGAGGAGCAGGAATAAGCAAAAAATTTCAGAATTGCACCTTGCAATGCGGAGAAATTACTGTTTGTGCATTTACAATATTCATTGATTTTTGCCATTGAAAAATGTCCAGAAATGATTGAAGCTACTGACTGAATGAAAGGAGCTGGCATCTCACTCTCTTTGAATCTTCTTTATCATGCTAAGAGGAGCAGGAAAAAGCAAAAAATTTCAGAATTGCGCCTTGCAATGCGGAGAAATTACTGTTTGTGCATTTACAAAATTCATTGATTTTTGCCATTGAAAAACATCATGTTATTCATATACCAGAAATGATTGAAGCTACTGACTGAAGGAAAGGATCTGGCATCTCACTCTCTTTGAATCTTCTTTGTCATGCTAAGAGGAGCAGGAAAAAGCAAAAAATTTCAGAATTGCACCTTGCAATGCGGAGAAATTACTGTTTGTGCATTTACAATATTCATTGATTTTTGCCATTGAAAAACGTCCAGAAATGATTGAAGCTACTGACTGAATGAAAGGAGCTGGCATCTCACTCTCTTTGAATCTTCTTTATCATGCTAAGAGGAGCAGGAAAAAGCAAAACATTTCAGAATTGCACCTTGCAATGCGGAGAAATTACTGTTTGTGCATTTACAATATTCATTGATTTTTGCGATTGAAAAACATCATGTTATTCATATACCAGAAATGATTGAAGCTACTGACTGAATGAAAGGAGCTGGCATCTCACTCTCTTTGAATCTTCTTTATCATGCTAAGCGGAGCAGGAAAAAGTAAAAAATTTCAGAATTGCACCTTGCAATGCGGAGAAATTACTGTTTGTGCATTTACAATATTCAATGATTTTTGCCATTGAAAAACGTCCAGAAATGATTGAAGCTACTGACTGAATGAAAGGAGCTGGCATCTCACTCTCTTTGAATCTTCTTTATCATGCTAAGAGGAGCAGGAAAAAGCAAAAAATTTCAGAATTGCACCTTGCAATGCGGAGAAATTACTGTTTGTGCATTTACAATATTCATTGATTTTTGCCATTGAAAAACGTCCAGAAATGATTGAAGCTACTGACTGAATGAAAGGAGCTGGCATCTCACTCTCTTTGAATCTTCTTTATCATGCTAAGAGGAGCAGGAAAAAGCAAAAAATTTCAGAATTGCACCTTGCAATGCGGAGAAATTACTGTTTGTGCATTTACAATATTCATTGATTTTTGCCATTGAAAAATGTCCAGAAATGATTGAAGCTACTGACTGAATGAAAGGAGCTGGCATCTCACTCTCTTTGAATCTTCTTTATCATGCTAAGAGGAGCAGGAAAAAGCAAAAAATTTCAGAATTGCGCCTTGCAATGCGGAGAAATTACTGTTTGTGCATTTACAAAATTCATTGATTTTTGCCATTGAAAAACATCATGTTATTCATATACCAGAAATGATTGAAGCTACTGACTGAAGGAAAGGATCTGGCATCTCACTCTCTTTGAATCTTCTTTGTCATGCTAAGAGGAGCAGGAAAAAGCAAAAAATTTCAGAATTGCACCTTGCAATGCGGAGAAATTACTGTTTGTGCATTTACAATATTCATTGATTTTTGCCATTGAAAAACGTCCAGAAATGATTGAAGCTACTGACTGAATGAAAGGAGCTGGCATCTCACTCTCTTTGAATCTTCTTTATCATGCTAAGAGGAGCAGGAAAAAGCAAAACATTTCAGAATTGCACCTTGCAATGCGGAGAAATTACTGTTTGTGCATTTACAATATTCATTGATTTTTGCGATTGAAAAACATCATGTTATTCATATACCAGAAATGATTGAAGCTACTGACTGAATGAAAGGAGCTGGCATCTCACTCTCTTTGAATCTTCTTTATCATGCTAAGAGGAGCAGGAAAAAGTAAAAAATTTCAGAATTGCACCTTGCAATGCGGAGAAATTACTGTTTGTGCATTTACAATATTCAATGATTTTTGCCATTGAAAAACGTCCAGAAATGATTGAAGCTACTGACTGAATGAAAGGAGCTGGCATCTCACTCTCTTTGAATCTTCTTTATCATGCTAAGAGGAGCAGGAAAAAGCAAAAAATTTCAGAATTGCACCTTGCAATGCGGAGAAATTGCAGTTTGTGCATTTACAATATTCATTGATTTTTGCCATTGAAAAACGTCCAGAAATGATTGAAGCTACTGACTGAATGAAAGGAGCTGGCATCTCACTCTCTTTGAATCTTCTTTATCATGCTAAGAGGAGCAGGAAAAAGCAAAAAATTTCAGAATTGCACCTTGCAATGCGGAGAAATTACTGTTTGTGCATTTACAATATTCATTGATTTTTGCCATTGAAAAACGTCCAGAAATGATTGAAGCTACTGACTGAATGAAAGGAGCTGGCATCTCACTCTCTTTGAATCTTCTTTATCATGCTAAGAGGAGCAGGAAAAAGCAAAAAATTTCAGAATTGCACCTTGCAATGCGGAGAAATTACTGTTTGTGCATTTACAATATTCATTGATTTTTGCCATTGAAAAATGTCCAGAAATGATTGAAGCTACTGACTGAATGAAAGGAGCTGGCATCTCACTCTCTTTGAATCTTCTTTATCATGCTAAGCGGAGCAGGAAAAAGCAAAAAATTTCAGAATTGCGCCTTGCAATGCGGAGAAATTACTGTTTGTGCATTTACAAAATTCATTGATTTTTGCCATTGAAAAACATCATGTTATTCATATACCAGAAATGATTGAAGCTACTGACTGAAGGAAAGGATCTGGCATCTCACTCTCTTTCAATCTTCTTTGTCATGCTAAGAGGAGCAGGAAAAAGCAAAAAATTTCAGAATTGCACCTTGCAATGCGGAGAAATTACTGTTTGTGCATTTACAATATTCATTGATTTTTGCCATTGAAAAACGTCCAGAAATGATTGAAGCTACTGACTGAATGAAAGGAGCTGGCATCTCACTCTCTTTGAATCTTCTTTATCATGCTAAGAGGAGCAGGAAAAAGCAAAAAATTTCAGAATTGCACCTTGCAATGCGGAGAAATTACTGTTTGTGCATTTACAATATTCATTGATTTTTGCCATTGAAAAACGTCCAGAAATGATTGAAGCTACTGACTGAATGAAAGGAGCTGGCATCTCACTCTCTTTGAATCTTCTTTATCATGCTAAGAGGAGCAGGAAAAAGCAAAAAATTTCAGAATTGCACCTTGCAATGCGGAGAAATTACTGTTTGTGCATTTACAATATTCATTGATTTTTGCCATTGAAAAATGTCCAGAAATGATTGAAGCTACTGACTGAATGAAAGGAGCTGGCATCTCACTCTCTTTGAATCTTCTTTATCATGCTAAGAGGAGCAGGAAAAAGCAAAAAATTTCAGAATTGCGCCTTGCAATGCGGAGAAATTACTGTTTGTGCATTTACAAAATTCATTGATTTTTGCCATTGAAAAACATCATGTTATTCATATACCAGAAATGATTGAAGCTACTGACTGAAGGAAAGGATCTGGCATCTCACTCTCTTTGAATCTTCTTTGTCATGCTAAGAGGAGCAGGAAAAAGCAAAAAATTTCAGAATTGCACCTTGCAATGCGGAGAAATTACTGTTTGTGCATTTACAATATTCATTGATTTTTGCGATTGAAAAACATCATGTTATTCATATACCAGAAATGATTGAAGCTACTGACTGAATGAAAGGAGCTGGCATCTCACTCTCTTTGAATCTTCTTTATCATGCTAAGAGGAGCAGGAAAAAGTAAAAAATTTCAGAATTGCACCTTGCAATGCGGAGAAATTACTGTTTGTGCATTTACAATATTCAATGATTTTTGCCATTGAAAAACGTCCAGAAATGATTGAAGCTACTGACTGAATGAAAGGAGCTGGCATCTCACTCTCTTTGAATCTTCTTTATCATGCTAAGAGGAGCAGGAAAAAGCAAAAAATTTCAGAATTGCACCTTGCAATGCGGAGAAATTACTGTTTGTGCATTTACAATATTCATTGATTTTTGCCATTGAAAAACGTCCAGAAATGATTGAAGCTACTGACTGAATGAAAGGAGCTGGCATCTCACTCTCTTTGAATCTTCTTTATCATGCTAAGAGGAGCAGGAAAAAGCAAAAAATTTCAGAATTGCACCTTGCAATGCGGAGAAATTACTGTTTGTGCATTTACAATATTCATTGATTTTTGCCATTGAAAAACATCATGTTATTCATATACCAGAAATGATTGAAGCTACTGACTGAATGAAAGGAGCTGGCATCTCACTCTCTTTGAATCTTCTTTATCATGCTAAGAGGAGCAGGAAAAAGTAAAAAATTTCAGAATTGCACCTTGCAATGCGGAGAAATTACTGTTTGTGCATTTATAATATTCAATGATTTTTGCCATTGAAAAACGTCCAGAAATGATTGAAGCTACTGACTGAACGAAAGGAGCTGGCATCTCACTCTCTTTGAGTCTTCTTTATCATGCTAAGAGGAGCAGGAAAAAGCAAAAAATTTCAGAATTGCACCTTGCAATGCGGAGAAATTACTGTTTGTGCATTTACAATATTCATTGATTTTTGCCATTGAAAAACATCATGTTATTCATATACCAGAAATGTTTGAAGCTACTGACTGAATGAAAGGAGCTGGCATCTCACTCTTTGAATCTTCTTTATCATGCTAAGAGGAGCAGGAAAAAGCAAAAAATTTCAGAATTGCACCTTGCAATGCGGAGAAATTACTGTTTGTGCATTTACAATATTCAATGATTTTTGCCATTGAAAAACGTCCAGAAATGATTGAAGCTACTGACTGAATGAAAGGAGCTGGCATCTCACTCTCTTTGAATCTTGTTTATCATGCTAAGAGGAGCAGGAAAAAGCAAAAAATTTCAGAATTGCACCTTGCAATGCGGAGAAATTACTGTTTGTGCATTTACAATATTCATTGATTTTTGCCATTGAAAAACGTCCAGAAATGATTGAAGCTACTGACTGAATGAAAGGAGCTGGCATCTCACTCTCTTTGAATCTTCTTTATCATGCTAAGAGGAGCAGGAAAAAGCAAAAAATTTCAGAATTGCACCTTGCAATGCGGAGAAATTACTGTTTGTGCATTTACAATATTCATTGATTTTTGCCATTGAAAAATGTCCAGAAATGATTGAAGCTACTGACTGAATGAAAGGAGCTGGCATCTCACTCTCTTTGAATCTTCTTTATCATGCTAAGAGGAGCAGGAAAAAGCAAAAAATTTCAGAATTGCGCCTTGCAATGCGGAGAAATTACTGTTTGTGCATTTACAAAATTCATTGATTTTTGCCATTGAAAAATATCATGTTATTCATATACCAGAAATGATTGATGTTTTTCAATGGCAAAAATCAATGAATATTGTAAATGCACAAACAGTAATTTCTCCGCATTGCAAGGTGCAATTCTGAAATTTTTTGCTTTTTCCTGCTAATCCTAGCATGATAAAGAAGATTCAAAGAGAGTGAGATGCCAGCTCCTTTCATTCAGTCAGTAGCTTCAAACATTTCTGGACGTTTTTCAATGGCAAAAATCAATGAATATTGTAAATGCACAAACAGTAATATCTCCACATTGCAAGGTGCAATTCTGAAATTTTTTGCTTTTTCCTGTTAATCCTAGCATGATAAAGAAGATTTAAAGAGAGTGAGATGCCAGCTCCTTTCATTCAGTCAGTAGCTTCAAACATTTCTGGTATATGAAAAACATGTTTTTCAATGGCAAAAATCAATGAATATTGTAAATGCACAAACAGTAATATCTCCACATTGCAAGGTGCAATTCTGAAATTTTTTGCTTTTTCCTGCTAATCCTAGCATGATAAAGAAGATTCAAAGAGAGTGAGATGCCAGCTCCTTTCATTCAGTCAGTAGCTTCAAACATTTCTGGTATATGAAAAACATGTTTTTCAATGGCAAAAATCAATGAATATTGTAAATGCACAAACAGTAATATCTCTACATTGCAAGGTGCAATTCTGAAATTTTTTGCTTTTTCCTGCTAATCCTAGCATGATAAAGAAGATTCAAAGAGAGTGAGATGCCAGCTCCTTTCATTCAGTCAGTAGCTTCAAACATTTCTGGACGTTTTTCAATGGCAAAAATCAATGAATATTGTAAATGCACAAACAGTAATATCTCCACATTGCAAGGTGCAATTCTGAAATTTTTTGCTTTTTCCTGCTAATCCTAGCATGATAAAGAAGATTCAAAGAGAGTGAGATGCCAGCTCCTTTCATTCAGTCAGTAGCTTCAAACATTTCTGGACGTTTTTCAATGGCAAAAATCAATGAATATTGTAAATGCACAAACAGTAATATCTCCACATTGCAAGGTGCAATTCTGAAATTTTTTGCTTTTTCCTGTTAATCCTAGCATGATAAAGAAGATTCAAAGAGAGTGAGATGCCAGCTCCTTTCATTCAGTCAGTAGCTTCAAACATTTCTGGTATATGAAAAACATGTTTTTCAATGGCAAAAATCAATGAATATTGTAAATGCACAAACAGTAATATCTCCACATTGCAAGGTGCAATTCTGAAATTTTTTGTTTTTTCCTGTTAATCCTAGCATGATAAAGAAGATTCAAAGAGAGTGAGATGCCAGCTCCTTTCATTCAGTCAGTAGCTTCAAACATTTCTGGTATATGAAAAACATGTTTTTCAATGGCAAAAATCAATGAATATTGTAAATGCACAAACAGTAATATCTCCACATTGCAAGGTGCAATTCTGAAATTTTTTGCTTTTTCCTGCTAATCCTAGCATGATAAAGAAGATTCAAAGAGAGTGAGATGCCAGCTCCTTTCATTCAGTCAGTAGCTTCAAACATTTCTGGTATATGAAAAACATGTTTTTCAATGGCAAAAATCAATGAATATTGTAAATGCACAAACAGTAATATCTCCACATTGCAAGGTGCAATTCTGAAATTTTTTGCTTTTTCCTGCTAATCCTAGCATGATAAAGAAGATTCAAAGAGAGTGAGATGCCAGCTCCTTTCATTCAGTCAGTAGCTTCAAACATTTCTGGTATATGAAAAACATGTTTTTCAATGGCAAAAATCAATGAATATTGTAAATGCACAAACAGTAATATCTCCACATTGCAAGGTGCAATTCTGAAATTTTTTGCTTTTTCCTGCTAATCCTAGCATGATAAAGAAGATTCAAAGATAGTGAGATGCCAGCTCCTTTCATTCAGTCAGTAGCTTCAAACATTTCTGGTATATGAAAAACATGTTTTTCAATGGCAAAAATCAATGAATATTGTAAATGCACAAACAGTAATATCTCCACATTGCAAGGTGCAATTCTGAAATTTTTAGCTTTTTCCTGTTAATCCTAGCATGATAAAGAAGATTCAAAGAGAGTGAGATGCCAGCTCCTTTCATTCAGTCAGTAGCTTCAAACATTTCTGGACGTTTTTCAATGGCAAAAATCAATGAATATTGTAAATGCACAAACAGTAATATCTCCACATTGCAAGGTGCAATTCTGAAATTTTTTGCTTTTTCCTGTTAATCCTAGCATGATAAAGAAGATTCAAAGAGAGTGAGATACCAGCTCCTTTCATTCAGTCAGTAGCTTCAAACATTTCTGGTATATGAAAAACATGTTTTTCAATGGCAAAAATCAATGAATATTGTAAATGCACAAACAGTAATATCTCCACATTGCAAGGTGCAATTCTGAAATTTTTTGCTTTTTCCTGCTAATCCTAGCATGATAAGGAAGATTCAAAGAGAGTGAGATGCCAGCTAATTTCATTCAGTCAGTAGCTTCAAACATTTCTGGACGTTTTTCAATGGCAAAAATCAATGAATATTGTAAATGCACAAACAGTAATATCTCCACATTGCAAGGTGCAATTCTGAAATTTTTTGCTTTTTCCTGCTAATCCTAGCATGATAAAGAAGATTCAAAGAGAGTGAGATGCCAGCTCCTTTCATTCAGTCAGTAGCTTCAAACATTTCTTGTATATGAAAAACATGTTTTTCAATGGCAAAAATCAATGAATATTGTAAATGCATAAACAGTAATATCTCCACATTGCAAGGTGCAATTCTGAAATTTTTTGCTTTTTCCTGCTAATCCTAGCATGATAAAGAAGATTCAAAGAGAGTGAGATACCAGCTCCTTTCATTCAGTCAGTAGCTTCAAACATTTCTGGACGTTTTTCAATGGCAAAAATCAATGAATATTGTAAATGCACAAACAGTAATATCTCCACATTGCAAGGTGCAATTCTGAAATTTTTTGCTTTTTTCTGTTAATCCTAGCATGATAAAGAAGATTCAAAGAGAGTGAGATGCCAGCTCCTTTCATTCAAGTCAGTAGCTTCAAATATTTCTGGTATATGAAAAACATGTTTTTCAATGGCAAAAATCAATGAATATTGTAAATGCACAAACAGTAATATCTCCACATTGCAAGGTGCAATTCTGAAATTTTTTGCTTTTTCCTGCTTATCCTAGCATGATAAAGAAGATTCAAAGAGAGTGAGATGCCAGCTCCTTTCATTCAGTCAGTAGCTTCAAACATTTCTGGTATATGAAAAACATGTTTTTCAATGGCAAAAATCAATGAATATTGTAAATGCACAAACAGTAATATCTCCACATTGCAAGGTGCAATTCTGAAATTTTTTTGCTTTTTCCTGCTAATCCTAGCATGATAAAGAAGATTCAAAGAGAGTGAGATGCCAGCTCCTTTCATTCAGTCAGTAGCTTCAAACATTTCTGGACGTTTTTCAATGGCAAAATCAATGAATATTGTAAATGCACAAACAGTAATATCTCCACATTGCAAGGTGCAATTCTGAAATTTTTTGCTTTTTCCTGTTAATCCTAGCATGATAAAGAAGATTCAAAGACAGTGAGATGCCAGCTCCTTTCATTCAGTCAGTAGCTTCAAACATTTCTGGTATATGAAAAACATGTTTTTCAATGGCAAAAATCAATGAATATTGTAAATGCACAAACAGTAATATCTCCACATTGCAAGATGTAATTCTGAAATTTTTTGCTTTTTCCTGCTAATCCTAGCATGATAAAGAAGATTCAAAGAGAGTGAGATGCCAGCTCCTTTCATTCCGTCAGTAGCTTCAAACATTTCTGGTATATGAAAAACATGTTTTTCAATGGCAAAAATCAATGAATATTGTAAATGCACAAACAGTAATATCTCCACATTGCAAGGTGCAATTCTGAAATTTTTTGCTTTTTCCTGCTAATCCTAGCATGATAAAGAAGATTCAAAGAGAGTGAGATGCCAGCTCCTTTCATTCAGTCAGTAGCTTCAAACATTTCTGGATGTTTTTCAATGGCAAAATCAATGAATATTGTAAATGCACAAACAGTAATATCTCCACATTGCAAGGTGCAATTCTGAAATTTTTTGCTTTTTCCTGCTAATCCTAGCATGATAAAGAAGATTCAAAGAGAGTGAGATGCCAGCTAATTTCATTCAGTCAGTAGCTTGAAACATTTCTGGACGTTTTTCAATGGCAAAAATCAATGAATATTGTAAATGCACAAACAGTAATATCTCCACATTGCAAGGTGCAATTCTGAAATTTTTTGCTTTTTCCTGCTAATCCTAGCATGATAAAGAAGATTCAAAGAGAGTGAGATGCCAGCTCCTTTCATTCAGTCAGTAGCTTCAAACATTTCTTGTATATGAAAAACATGTTTTTCAATGGCAAAAATCAATGAATATTGTAAATGCACAAACAGTAATATCTCCACATTGCAAGGTGCAATTCTGAAATTTTTTGCTTTTTCCTGCTAATCCTAGCATGATAAAGAAGATTCAAAGAGAGTGAGATACCAGCTCCTTTCATTCAGTCAGTAGCTTCAAACATTTCTGGACGTTTTTCAATGGCAAAAATCAATGAATATTGTAAATGCACAAACAGTAATATCTCCACATTGCAAGGTGCAATTCTGAAATTTTTTGCTTTTTCCTGTTAATCCTAGCATGATAAAGAAGATTCAAAGACAGTGAGATGCCAGCTCCTTTCATTCAGTCAGTAGCTTCAAACATTTCTGGTATATGAAAAACATGTTTTTCAATGGCAAAAATCAATGAATATTGTAAATGCACAAACAGTAATATCTCCACATTGCAAGGTGCAATTCTGAAATTTTTTGCTTTTTCCTGCTAATCCTAGCATGATAAAGAAGATTCAAAGAGAGTGAGATGCCAGCTCCTTTCATTCCGTCAGTAGCTTCAAACATTTCTGGTATATGAAAAACATGTTTTTCAATGGCAAAAATCAATGAATATTGTAAATGCACAAACAGTAATATCTCCACATTGCAAGGTGCAATTCTGAAATTTTTTGCTTTTTCCTGCTAATCCTAGCATGATAAAGAAGATTCAAAGAGAGTGAGATGCCAGCTCCTTTCATTCAGTCAGTAGCTTCAAACATTTCTGGACGTTTTTCAATGGCAAAAATCAATGAATATTGTAAATGCACAAACAGTAATATCTCCACATTGCAAGGTGCAATTCTGAAATTTTTTGCTTTTTCCTGCTAATCCTAGCATGATAAAGAAGATTCAAAGAGAGTGAGATGCCAGCTCCTTTCATTCAGTCAGTAGCTTCAAACATTTCTTGTATATGAAAAACATGTTTTTCAATGGCAAAAATCAATGAATATTGTAAATGCACAAACAGCAATATCTCCACATTGCAAGGTGCAATTCTGAAATTTTTTGCTTTTTCCTGCTAATCCTAACATGATAAAGAAGATTCAAAGAGAGTGAGATGCCAGCTCCTTTCATTCAGTCAGTAGCTTCAAACATTTCTGGACGTTTTTCAATGGCAAAAATCAATGAATATTGTAAATGCACAAACAGTAATATCTCCACATTGCAAGGTGCAATTCTGAAATTTTTTGCTTTTTCCTGTTAATCCTAGCATGATAAAGAAGATTCAAAGAGAGTGAGATGCCAGCTCCTTTCATTCAGTCAGTAGCTTCAAACATTTCTGGTATATGAAAAACATGTTTTTCAATGGCAAAAATCAATGAATATTGTAAATGCACAAACAGTAATATCTCCACATTGCAAGGTGCAATTCTGAATTTTTTTGCTTTTTCCTGCTAATCCTAGCATGATAAAGAAGATTCAAAGAGAGTGAGATGCCAGCTCCTTTCATTCAGTCAGTAGCTTCAAACATTTCTGGTATATGAAAAACATGTTTTTCAATGGCAAAAATCAATGAATATTGTAAATGCACAAACAGTAATATCTCCACATTGCAAGGTGCAATTCTGAAATTTTTTGCTTTTTCCTGCTAATCCAAGCATGATAAAGAAGATTCAAAGAGAGTGAGATGCCAGCTCCTTTCATTCAGTCAGTAGCTTCAAACATTTCTGGTATATGAATAACATGATGTTTTTCAATGGCAAAAATCAATGAATATTGTAAATGCACAAACAGTAATTTCTCCGCATTGCAAGGTGCAATTCTGAAATTTTTTGCTTTTTCCTGCTCCTCTTAGCATGATAAAGAAGATTCAAAGAGAGTGAGATGCCAGCTCCTTTCATTCAGTCAGTAGCTTCAAACATTTCTGGTATATGAATAACATGATGTTTTTCAATGGCAAAAATCAATGAATATTGTAAATGCACAAACAGTAATTTCTCCGCATTGCAAGGTGCAATTCTGAAATTTTTTGCTTTTTCCTGCTCCTCTTAGCATGATAAAGACGATTCAAAGAGAGTGAGATGCCAGCTCCTTTCATTCAGTCAGTAGCTTCAATCATTTCTGGACGTTTTTCAATGGCAAAAATCAATGAATATTGTAAATGCACAAACAGTAATTTCTCCGCATTGCAAGGTGCAATTCTGAAATTTTTTGCTTTTTCCTGCTCCTCTTAGCATGATAAAGAAAATTCAGAGTGAGATGCCAGCTGCTTTCATTCAGTCAGTAGCTTCAATCATTTCTGGACGTTTTTCAATGGCAAAAATCAATGAATATTGTAAATGCACAAACAGTAATATCTCCACATTGCAAGGTGCAATTCTGAAATTTTTTGCTTTTTCCTGTTAATCCTAGCATGATAAAGAAGATTCAAAGAGAGTGAGATGCCAGCTCCTTTCATTCAGTCAGTAGCTTCAAACATTTCTGGTATATGAAAAACATGTTTTTCAATGGCAAAAATCAATGAATATTGTAAATGCACAAACAGTAATATCTCCACATTGCAAGGTGCAATTCTGAAATTTTTTGCTTTTTCCTGCTAATCCAAGCATGATAAAGAAGATTCAAAGAGAGTGAGATGCCAGCTCCTTTCATTCAGTCAGTAGCTTCAAACATTTCTGGTATATGAATAACATGATGTTTTTCAATGGCAAAAATCAATGAATATTGTAAATGCACAAACAGTAATTTCTCCGCATTGCAAGGTGCAATTCTGAAATTTTTTGCTTTTTCCTGCTCCTCTTAGCATGATAAAGAAGATTCAAAGAGAGTGAGATGCCAGCTCCTTTCACTCAGTCAGTAGCTTCAAACATTTCTGGTATATGAATAACATAATGTTTTTCAATGGCAAAAATCAATGAATATTGTAAATGCACAAAGAGTAATTTCTCCGCATTGCAAGGTGCAATTCTGAAATTTTTTGCTTTTTCCTGCTCCTCTTAGCATGATAAAGAAAATTCAGAGTGAGATGCCAGCTGCTTTCATTCAGTCAGTAGCTTCAATCATTTCTGGACGTTTTTCAATGGCAAAAATCAATGAATATTGTAAATGCACAAACAGTAATTTCTCCGCATTGCAAGGTGCAATTCTGAAATTTTTTGCTTTTTCCTGCTCCTCTTAGCATGATAAAGAAGATTCAAAGAGAGTGAGATGCCAGCTCCTTTCGTTCAGTCAGTAGCTTCAATCATTTCTGGACGTTTTTCAAAGGCAAAAATCATTGAATATTGTAAATGCACAAAGAGTAATTTCTCCGCATTGCAAGGTGCAATTCTGAAATTTTTTACTTTTTCCTGCTCCTCTTAGCATGATAAAGAAGATTCAAAGAGAGTGAGATGCCAGCTCCTTTCATTCAGTCAGTAGCTTCAATCATTTCTGGTATATGAATAACATGATGTTTTTCAATGGCAAAAATCAATGAATATTGTAAATGCACAAACAGTAATTTCTCCGCATTGCAAGGTGCAATTCTGAAGTTTTTTGCTTTTTCCTGCTCCTCTTAGCATGATAAAGAAGATTCAAAGAGAGTGAGATGCCAGCTCCTTTCATTCAGTCAGTAGCTTCAATCATTTCTGGACGTTTTTCAATGGCAAAAATCATTGAATATTGTAAATGCACAAACAGTAATTTCTCCGCATTGCAAGGTGCAATACTGAAATTTTTTACTTTTTCCTGCTCCTCTTAGCATGATAAAGAAGATTCAAAGAGAGTGAGATGCCAGCTCCTTTCATTCAGTCAGTAGCTTCAATCATTTCTGGTATATGAATAACATGATGTTTTTCAATGGCAAAAATCAATGAATATTGTAAATGCACAAACAGTAATTTCTCCGCATTGCAAGGTGCAATTCTGAAATTTTTTGCTTTTTCCTGCTCCTCTTAGCATAATAAAGAAGATTCAAAGAAAGTGAGATGCCAGCTCCTTTCATTCAGTCAGTAGCTTCAATCATTTCTGGACGTTTTTCAATGGCAAACATCAATGAATATTGTAAATGCACAAACAGTAATTTCTTCGCATTGCAAGGTGCAATTCTGAAATTTTTTGCTTTTTCCTGCTTCTCTTAGCATGATAAACAAGATTCAAAGAGAGTGAGATGCCAGCTCCTTTCATTCAGTCAGTAGCTTCAATCATTTCTGGACGTTTTTCAATGGCAAAAATCAATGAATATTGTAAATGCACAAACAGTAATTTCTCCGCATTGCAAGGTGCAATTCTGAAATTTTTTACTTTTTCCTGCTCCTCTTAGCATGATAAAGAAGATTCAAAGAGAGTGAGATGCCAGCTCCTTTCATTCAGTCAGTAGCTTCAAACATTCCTGGTATATGAATAACATAATGTTTTTCAATGGCAAAAATCAATGAATATTGTAAATGCACAAACAGTAATTTCTCCGCATTGCAAGGTGCAATTCTGAAATTTTTTGCTTTTTCCTGCTCCTCTTAGCATGATAAAGAAGATTCAAAGAGAGTGAGATGCCAGCTCCTTTCATTCAGTCAGTAGCATCAATCATTTCTGGTATATGAATAACATGATGTTTTTCAATGGCAAAAATCAATGAATATTGTAAATGCACAAACAGTAATTTCTCCGCATTGCAAGGTGCAATTCTGAAATTTTTTGCTTTTTCCTGCTCCTCTTAGCATGATAAAGAAGATTCAAAGAGAGTGAGATGCCAGCTCCTTTCGTTCAGTCAGTAGCTTCAATCATTTCTGGACGTTTTTCAAAGGCAAAAATCATTGAATATTGTAAATGCACAAACAGCAATTTCTCCGCATTGCAAGGTGCAATTCTGAAATTTTTTACTTTTTCCTGCTCCTCTTAGCATGATAAAGAAGATTCAAAGAGAGTGAGATGCCAGCTCCTTTCATTCAGTCAGTAGCTTCAATCATTTCTGGTATATGAATAACATGATGTTTTTCAATGGCAAAAATCAATGAATATTGTAAATGCACAAACAGTAATTTCTCCGCATTGCAAGGTGCAATTCTGAAATTTTTTGCTTTTTCCTGCTCCTCTTAGCATGATAAAGAAGATTCAAAGAGAGTGAGATGCCAGCTCCTTTCATTCAGTCAGTAGCTTCAATCATTTCTGGACGTTTTTCAATGGCAAAAATCATTGAATATTGTAAATGCACAAACAGTAATTTCTCCGCATTGCAAGGTGCAATTCTGAAATTTTTTACTTTTTCCTGCTCCTCTTAGCATGATAAAGAAGATTCAAAGAGAGTGAGATGCCAGCTCCTTTCATTCAGTCAGTAGCTTCAATCATTTCTGGTATATGAATAACATGATGTTTTTCAATGGCAAAAATCAATGAATATTGTAAATGCACAAACAGTAATTTCTCCGCATTGCAAGGTGCAATTCTGAAATTTTTTGCTTTTTCCTGCTCCTCTTAGCATGATAAAGAAGATTCAAAGAGAGTGAGATGCCAGCTCCTTTCATTCAGTCAGTAGCTTCAATCATTTCTGGACGTTTTTCAATGGCAAAAATCAATGAATATTGTAAATGCACAAACAGTAATTTCTCCGCATTGCAAGGTGCAATTCTGAAATTTTTTGCTTTTTCCTGCTCCTCTTAGCATGATAAACAAGATTAAAAGAGAGTGAGATGCCAGCTCCTTTCATTCAGTCAGTAGCTTCAATCATTTCTGGACGTTTTTCAATGGCAAAAATCAATGAATATTGTAAATGCACAAACAGTAATATCTCCACATTGCAAGGTGCAATTCTGAAATTTTTTGCTTTTTCCTGTTAATCCTAGCATGATAAAGAAGATTCAAAGAGAGTGAGATGCCAGCTCCTTTCATTCAAGTCAGTAGCTTCAAACATTTCTGGTATATGAAAAACATGTTTTTCAATGGCAAAAATCAATGAATATTGTAAATGCACAAACAGTAATATCTCCACATTGCAAGGTGCAATTCTGAAATTTTTTGCTTTTTCCTGCTTATCCTAGCATGATAAAGAAGATTCAAAGAGAGTGAGATGCCAGCTCCTTTCATTCAGTCAGTAGCTTCAAACATTTCTGGTATATGAAAAACAAGTTTTTCAATGGCAAAAATCAATGAATATTGTAAATGCACAAACAGTAATATCTCCACATTGCAAGGTGCAATTCTGAAATTTTTTTGCTTTTTCCTGCTAATCCTAGCATGATAAAGAAGATTTAAAGAGAGTGAGATGCCAGCTCCTTTCATTCAGTCAGTAGCTTCAAACATTTCTGGACGTTTTTCAATGGCAAAATCAATGAATATTGTAAATGCACAAACAGTAATATCTCCACATTGCAAGGTGCAATTCTGAAATTTTTTGCTTTTTCCTGTTAATCCTAGCATGATAAAGAAGATTCAAAGACAGTGAGATGCCAGCTCCTTTCATTCAGTCAGTAGCTTCAAACATTTCTGGTATATGAAAAACATGTTTTTCAATGGCAAAAATCAATGAATATTGTAAATGCACAAACAGTAATATCTCCACATTGCAAGGTGCAATTCTGAAATTTTTTGCTTTTTCCTGCTAATCCTAGCATGATAAAGAAGATTCAAAGAGAGTGAGATGCCAGCTCCTTTCATTCCGTCAGTAGCTTCAAACATTTCTGGTATATGAAAAACATGTTTTTCAATGGCAAAAATCAATGAATATTGTAAATGCACAAACAGTAATATCTCCACATTGCAAGGTGCAATTCTGAAATTTTTTGCTTTTTCCTGCTAATATTAGCATGATAAAGAAGATTCAAAGAGAGTGAGATGCCAGCTCCTTTCATTCAGTCAGTAGCTTCAAACATTTCTGGACGTTTTTCAATGGCAAAAATCAATGAATATTGTAAATGCACAAACAGTAATATCTCCACATTGCAAGGTGCAATTCTGAAATTTTTTGCTTTTTCCTGCTAATCCTAGCATGATAAAGAAGATTCAAAGAGAGTGAGATGCCAGCTCCTTTCATTCAGTCAGTAGCTTCAAACATTTCTTGTATATGAAAAACATGTTTTTCAATGGCAAAAATCAATGAATATTGTAAATGCACAAACAGCAATATCTCCACATTGCAAGGTGCAATTCTGAAATTTTTTGCTTTTTCCTGCTAATCCTAGCATGATAAAGAAGATTCAAAGAGAGTGAGATGCCAGCTCCTTTCATTCAGTCAGTAGCTTCAAACATTTCTGGACGTTTTTCAATGGCAAAAATCAATGAATATTGTAAATGCACAAACAGTAATATCTCCACATTGCAAGGTGCAATTCTGAAATTTTTTGCTTTTTCCTGTTAATCCTAGCATGATAAAGAAGATTCAAAGAGAGTGAGATGCCAGCTCCTTTCATTCAGTCAGTAGCTTCAAACATTTCTGGTATATGAAAAACATGTTTTTCAATGGCAAAAATCAATGAATATTGTAAATGCACAAACAGTAATATCTCCACATTGCAAGGTGCAATTCTGAAATTTTTTGCTTTTTCCTGCTAATCCTAGCATGATAAAGAAGATTCAAAGAGAGTGAGATGCCAGCTCCTTTCATTCAGTCAGTAGCTTCAAACATTTCTGGTATATGAAAAACATGTTTTTCAATGGCAAAAATCAATGAATATTGTAAATGCACAAACAGTAATATCTCCACATTGCAAGGTGCAATTCTGAAATTTTTTGCTTTTTCCTGCTAATATTAGCATGATAAAGAAGATTCAAAGAGAGTGAGATGCCAGCTCCTTTCATTCAGTCAGTAGCTTCAAACATTTCTGGACGTTTTTCAATGGCAAAAATCAATGAATATTGTAAATGCACAAACAGTAATATCTCCACATTGCAAGGTGCAATTCTGAAATTTTTTGCTTTTTCCTGCTAATCCTAGCATGATAAAGAAGATTCAAAGAGAGTGAGATGCCAGCTCCTTTCATTCAGTCAGTAGCTTCAAACATTTCTTGTATATGAAAAACATGTTTTTCAATGGCAAAAATCAATGAATATTGTAAATGCACAAACAGCAATATCTCCACATTGCAAGGTGCAATTCTGAAATTTTTTGCTTTTTCCTGCTAATCCTAGCATGATAAAGAAGATTCAAAGAGAGTGAGATGCCAGCTCCTTTCATTCAGTCAGTAGCTTCAAACATTTCTGGACGTTTTTCAATGGCAAAAATCAATGAATATTGTAAATGCACAAACAGTAATATCTCCACATTGCAAGGTGCAATTCTGAAATTTTTTGCTTTTTCCTGTTAATCCTAGCATGATAAAGAAGATTCAAAGAGAGTGAGATGCCAGCTCCTTTCATTCAGTCAGTAGCTTCAAACATTTCTGGTATATGAAAAACATGTTTTTCAATGGCAAAAATCAATGAATATTGTAAATGCACAAACAGTAATATCTCCACATTGCAAGGTGCAATTCTGAAATTTTTTGCTTTTTCCTGCTAATCCTAGCATGATAAAGAAGATTCAAAGAGAGTGAGATGCCAGCTCCTTTCATTCAGTCAGTAGCTTCAAACATTTCTGGTATATGAAAAACATGTTTTTCAATGGCAAAAATCAATGAATATTGTAAATGCACAAACAGTAATATCTCCACATTGCAAGGTGCAATTCTGAAATTTTTTGCTTTTTCCTGCTAATCCAAGCATGATAAAGAAGATTCAAAGAGAGTGAGATGCCAGCTCCTTTCATTCAGTCAGTAGCTTCAAACATTTCTGGTATATGAATAACATGATGTTTTTCAATGGCAAAAATCAATGAATATTGTAAATGCACAAACAGTAATTTCTCCGCATTGCAAGGTGCAATTCTGAAATTTTTTGCTTTTTCCTGCTCCTCTTAGCATGATAAAGAAGATTCAAAGAGAGTGAGATGCCAGCTCCTTTCATTCAGTCAGTAGCTTCAAACATTTCTGGTATATGAATAACATGATGTTTTTCAATGGCAAAAATCAATGAATATTGTAAATGCACAAACAGTAATTTCTCCGCATTGCAAGGTGCAATTCTGAAATTTTTTGCTTTTTCCTGCTCCTCTTAGCATGATAAAGACGATTCAAAGAGAGTGAGATGCCAGCTCCTTTCATTCAGTCAGTAGCTTCAATCATTTCTGGACGTTTTTCAATGGCAAAAATCAATGAATATTGTAAATGCACAAACAGTAATTTCTCCGCATTGCAAGGTGCAATTCTGAAATTTTTTGCTTTTTCCTGCTCCTCTTAGCATGATAAAGACGATTCAAAGAGAGTGAGATGCCAGCTGCTTTCATTCAGTCAGTAGCTTCAATCATTTCTGGACGTTTTTCAATGGCAAAAATCAATGAATATTGTAAATGCACAAACAGTAATATCTCCACATTGCAAGGTGCAATTCTGAAATTTTTTGCTTTTTCCTGTTAATCCTAGCATGATAAAGAAGATTCAAAGAGAGTGAGATGCCAGCTCCTTTCATTCAGTCAGTAGCTTCAAACATTTCTGGTATATGAAAAACATGTTTTTCAATGGCAAAAATCAATGAATATTGTAAATGCACAAACAGTAATATCTCCACATTGCAAGGTGCAATTCTGAAATTTTTTGCTTTTTCCTGCTAATCCAAGCATGATAAAGAAGATTCAAAGAGAGTGAGATGCCAGCTCCTTTCATTCAGTCAGTAACTTCAAACATTTCTGGTTTATGAATAACATGATGTTTTTCAATGGCAAAAATCAATGAATATTGTAAATGCACAAACAGTAATTTCTCCGCATTGCAAGGTGCAATTCTGAAATTTTTTGCTTTTTCCTGCTCCTCTTAGCATGATAAAGAAGATTCAAAGAGAGTGAGATGCCAGCTCCTTTCACTCAGTCAGTAGCTTCAAACATTTCTGGTATATGAATAACATAATGTTTTTCAATGGCAAAAATCAATGAATATTGTAAATGCACAAACAGTAATTTCTCCGCATTGCAAGGTGCAATTCTGAAATTTTTTGCTTTTTCCTGCTCCTCTTAGCATGATAAAGACGATTCAAAGAGAGTGAGATGCCAGCT
Source organism: Phyllobates terribilis (assembly GCF_046119375.1). Lineage (NCBI taxonomy): Eukaryota > Metazoa > Chordata > Amphibia > Anura > Dendrobatidae > Phyllobates > Phyllobates terribilis. Next base: position 56,138 of record NW_027364728.1, read on the forward strand.
CCTTTCATTCAGTCAGTAGCTTCAATCATTTCTGGACGTTTTTCAATGGCAAAAATCAATGAATATTGTAAATGCACAAAGAGTAATTTCTCCGCATTGCAAGGTGCAATTCTGAAATTTTTTGCTTTTTCCTGCTCCTCTTAGCATGATAAAGAAAATTCAGAGTGAGATGCCAGCTGCTTTCATTCAGTCAGTAGCTTCAATCATTTCTGGACGTTTTTCAATGGCAAAAATCAATGAATATTGTAAATGCACAAACAGTAATTTCTCCGCATTGCAAGGTGCAATTCTGAAATTTTTTGCTTTTTCCTGCTCCTCTTAGCATGATAAAGAAGATTCAAAGAGAGTGAGATGCCAGCTCCTTTCGTTCAGTCAGTAGCTTCAATCATTTCTGGACGTTTTTCAAAGGCAAAAATCATTGAATATTGTAAATGCACAAACAGTAATTTCTCCGCATTGCAAGGTGCAATTCTGAAATTTTTTACTTTTTCCTGCTCCTCTTAGCATGATAAAGAAGATTCAAAGAGAGTGAGATGCCAGCTCCTTTTATTCAGTCAGTAGCTTCAATCATTTCTGGTATATGAATAACATGATGTTTTTCAATGGCAAAAATCAATGAATATTGTAAATGCACAAACAGTAATTTCTCCGCATTGCAAGGTGCAATTCTGAAGTTTTTTGCTTTTTCCTGCTCCTCTTAGCATGATAAAGAAGATTCAAAGAGAGTGAGATGCCAGCTCCTTTCATTCAGTCAGTAGCTTCAATCATTTCTGGACGTTTTTCAATGGCAAAAATCATTGAATATTGTAAATGCACAAACAGTAATTTCTCCGCATTGCAAGGTGCAATTCTGAAATTTTTTACTTTTTCCTGCTTCTCTTAGCATGATAAAGAAGATTCAAAGAGAGTGAGATGCCAGCTCCTTTCATTCAGTCAGTAGCTTCAATCATTTCTGGTATATGAATAACATGATGTTTTTCAATGTCAAAAATCAATGAATATTGTAAATGCACAAACAGTAATTTCTCCGCATTGCAAGGTGCAATTCTGAAATTTTTTGCTTTTTCCTGCTCCTCTTAGCATGATAAAGAAGATTCAAAGAGAGTGAGATGCCAGCTCCTTTCATTCAGTCAGTAGCTTCAATCATTTCTGGACGTTTTTCAATGGCAAAAATCAATGAATATTGTAAATGCACAAACAGTAATTTCTCCGCATTGCAAGGTGCAATTCTGAAATTTTTTGCTTTTTCCTGCTCCTCTTAGCATGATAAAGAAAATTCAGAGTGAGATGCCAGCTCCTTTCATTCAGTCAGTAGCTTCAATCATTTCTGGACGTTTTTCAATGGCAAAAATCAATGAATATTGTAAATGCACAAACAGTAATTTCTCCGCATTGCAAGGTGCAATTCTGAAATTTTTTGCTTTTTCCTGCTCCTCTTAGCATGATAAAGAAGATTCAAAGAGAGTGAGATGCCAGCTCCTTTCATTCAGTCAGTAGCTTCAAACATTTCTGGTATATGAATAACATGATGTTTTTCAATGGCAAAAATCAATGAATATTGTAAATGCACAAACAGTAATTTCTCCGCATTGCAAGGTGCAATTCTGAAATTTTTTGCTTTTTCCTGCTCCTCTTAGCATGATAAAGAAGATTCAAAGAGAGTGAGATGCCAGCTCCTTTCGTTCAGTCAGTAGCTTCAATCATTTCTGGACGTTTTTCAAAGGCAAAAATCATTGAATATTGTAAATGCACAAAGAGTAATTTCTCCGCATTGCAAGGTGCAATTCTGAAATTTTTTACTTTTTCCTGCTCCTCTTAGCATGATAAAGAAGATTCAAAGAGAGTGAGATGCCAGCTCCTTTCATTCAGTCAGTAGCTTCAATCATTTCTGGAATATGAATAACATGATGTTTTTCAATGGCAAAAATCAATGAATATTGTAAATGCACAAACAGTAATTTCTCCGCATTGCAAGGTGCAATTCTGAAGTTTTTTGCTTTTTCCTGCTCCTCTTAGCATGATAAAGAAGATTCAAAGAGAGTGAGATGCCAGCTCCTTTCATTCAGTCAGTAGCTTCAATCATTTCTGGACGTTTTTCAATGGCAAAAATCATTGAATATTGTAAATGCACAAACAGTAATTTCTCCGCATTGCAAGGTGCAATACTGAAATTTTTTACTTTTTCCTGCTCCTCTTAGCATGATAAAGAAGATTCAAAGAGAGTGAGATGCCAGCTCCTTTCATTTAGTCAGTAGCTTCAATCATTTCTGGTATATGAATAACATGATGTTTTTCAATGGCAAAAATCAATGAATATTGTAAATGCACAAACAGTAATTTCTCCGCATTGCAAGGTGCAATTCTGAAATTTTTTGCTTTTTCCTGCTCCTCTTAGCATAATAAAGAAGATTCAAAGAAAGTGAGATGCCAGCTCCTTTCATTCAGTCAGTAGCTTCAATCATTTCTGGACGTTTTTCAATGGCAAACATCAATGAATATTGTAAATGCACAAACAGTAATTTCTTCGCATTGCAAGGTGCAATTCTGAAATTTTTTGCTTTTTCCTGCTTCTCTTAGCATGATAAACAAGATTCAAAGAGAGTGAGATGCCAGCTCCTTTCATTCAGTCAGTAGCTTCAATCATTTCTGGACGTTTTTCAATGGCAAAAATCAATGAATATTGTAAATGCACAAACAGTAATTTCTCCGCATTGCAAGGTGCAATTCTGAAATTTTTTACTTTTTCCTGCTCCTCTTAGCATGATAAAGAAGATTCAAAGAGAGTGAGATGCCAGCTCCTTTCATTCAGTCAGTAGCTTCAAACATTCCTGGTATATGAATAACATAATGTTTTTCAATGGCAAAAATCAATGAATATTGTAAATGCACAAACAGTAATTTCTCCGCATTGCAAGGTGCAATTCTGAAATTTTTTGCTTTTTCCTGCTCCTCTTAGCATGATAAAGAAGATTCAAAGAGAGTGAGATGCCAGCTCCTTTCATTCAGTCAGTAGCTTCAATCATTTCTGGACGTTTTTCAATTGCAAAAATCAATGAATATTGTAAATGCACAAACAGTAATTTCTCCGCATTGCAAGGTGCAATTCTGAAATTTTTTGCTTTTTCCTGCTCCTCTTAGCATGATAAAGAAGATTCAAAGAGAGTGAGATGCCAGCTCCTTTCATTCAGTCAGTAGCTTCAAACATTTCTGGTATATGAATAACATGATGTTTTTCAATGGCAAAAATCAATGAATATTGTAAATGCACAAACAGTAATTTCTCCGCATTGCAAGGTGCAATTCTGAAATTTTTTGCTTTTTCCTGCTCCTCTTAGCATGATAAAGAAGATTCAAAGAGAGTGAGATGCCAGCTCCTTTCATTCAGTCAGTAGCATCAATCATTTCTGGTATATGAATAACATGATGTTTTTCAATGGCAAAAATCAATGAATATTGTAAATGCACAAACAGTAATTTCTCCACATTGCAAGGTGCAATTCTGAAATTTTTTGCTTTTTCCTGCTCCTCTTAGCATGATAAAGAAGATTCAAAGAGAGTGAGATGCCAGCTCCTTTCGTTCAGTCAGTAGCTTCAATCATTTCTGGACGTTTTTCAAAGGCAAAAATCATTGAATATTGTAAATGCACAAACAGTAATTTCTCCGCATTGCAAGGTGCAATTCTGAAATTTTTTACTTTTTCCTGCTCCTCTTAGCATGATAAAGAAGATTCAAAGAGAGTGAGATGCCAGCTCCTTTCATTCAGTCAGTAGCTTCAATCATTTCTGGTATATGAATAACATGATGTTTTTCAATGGCAAAAATCAATGAATATTGTAAATGCACAAACAGTAATTTCTCCGCATTGCAAGGTGCAATTCTGAAATTTTTTGCTTTTTCCTGCTCCTCTTAGCATGATAAAGAAGATTCAAAGAGAGTGAGATGCCAGCTCCTTTCATTCAGTCAGTAGCTTCAATCATTTCTGGACGTTTTTCAATGGCAAAAATCATTGAATATTGTAAATGCACAAACAGTAATTTCTCCGCATTGCAAGGTGCAATTCTGAAATTTTTTACTTTTTCCTGCTCCTCTTAGCATGATAAAGAAGATTCAAAGAGAGTGAGATGCCAGCTCCTTTCATTCAGTCAGTAGCTTCAATCATTTCTGGTATATGAATAACATGATGTTTTTCAATGGCAAAAATCAATGAATATTGTAAATGCACAAAGAGTAATTTCTCCGCATTGCAAGGTGCAATTCTGAAATTTTTTGCTTTTTCCTGCTCCTCTTAGCATGATAAAGAAGATTCAAAGAGAGTGAGATGCCAGCTCCTTTCATTCAGTCAGTAGCTTCAATCATTTCTGGACGTTTTTCAATGGCAAAAATCAATGAATATTGTAAATGCACAAACAGTAATTTCTCCGCATTGCAAGGTGCAATTCTGAAATTTTTTGCTTTTTCCTGCTCCTCTTAGCATGATAAACAAGATTAAAAGAGAGTGAGATGCCAGCTCCTTTCATTCAGTCAGTAGCTTCAATCATTTCTGGACGTTTTTCAATGGCAAAAATCAATGAATATTGTAAATGCACAAACAGTAATTTCTCCGCATTGCAAGGTGCAATTCTGAAATTTTTTGCTTTTTCCTGCTCCTCTTAGCATGATAAAGAAGATTCAAAGAGAGTGAGATGCCAGCTCCTTTCATTCAGTCAGTAGCTTCAAACATTCCTGGTATATGAATAACATGATGTTTTTCAATGGCAAAAATCAATGAATATTGTAAATGCACAAACAGTAATTTCTCCGCATTGCAAGGTGCAATTCTGAAATTTTTTGCTTTTTCCTGCTCCTCTTAGCATGATAAAGAAGATTCAAAGAGAGTGAGATGCCAGCTCCTTTCATTCAGTCAGTAGCTTCAATCATTTCTGGACGTTTTTCAATTGCAAAAATCAATGAATATTGTAAATGCACAAACAGTAATTTCTCCGCATTGCAAGGTGCAATTCTGAAATTTTTTGCTTTTTCCTGCTCCTCTTAGCATGATAAAGAAGATTCAAAGAGAGTGAGATGCCAGCTCCTTTCATTCAGTCAGTAGCTTCAAACATTTCTGGTATATGAATAACATGATGTTTTTCAATGGCAAAAATCAATGAATATTGTAAATGCACAAACAGTAATTTCTCCGCATTGCAAGGTGCAATTCTGAAATTTTTTGCTTTTTCCTGCTCCTCTTAGCATGATAAAGAAGATTCAAAGAGAGTGAGATGCCAGCTCCTTTCATTCAGTCAGTAGCATCAATCATTTCTGGTATATGAATAACATGATGTTTTTCAATGGCAAAAATCAATGAATATTGTAAATGCACAAACAGTAATTTCTCCGCATTGCAAGGTGCAATTCTGAAATTTTTTGCTTTTTCCTGCTCCTCTTAGCATGATAAAGAAGATTCAAAGAGAGTGAGATGCCAGCTCCTTTCGTTCAGTCAGTAGCTTCAATCATTTCTGGACGTTTTTCAAAGGCAAAAATCATTGAATATTGTAAATGCACAAACAGTAATTTCTCCGCATTGCAAGGTGCAATTCTGAAATTTTTTACTTTTTCCTGCTCCTCTTAGCATGATAAAGAAGATTCAAAGAGAGTGAGATGCCAGCTCCTTTCATTCAGTCAGTAGCTTCAATCATTTCTGGTATATGAATAACATGATGTTTTTCAATGGCAAAAATCAATGAATATTGTAAATGCACAAACAGTAATTTCTCCGCATTGCAAGGTGCAATTCTGAAATTTTTTGCTTTTTCCTGCTCCTCTTAGCATGATAAAGAAGATTCAAAGAGAGTGAGATGCCAGCTCCTTTCATTCAGTCAGTAGCTTCAATCATTTCTGGACGTTTTTCAATGGCAAAAATCATTGAATATTGTAAATGCACAAACAGTAATTTCTCCGCATTGCAAGGTGCAATTCTGAAATTTTTTACTTTTTCCTGCTCCTCTTAGCATGATAAAGAAGATTCAAAGAGAGTGAGATGCCAGCTCCTTTCATTCAGTCAGTAGCTTCAAACATTCCTGGTATATGAATAACATAATGTTTTTCAATGGCAAAAATCAATGAATATTGTAAATGCACAAACAGTAATTTCTCCGCATTGCAAGGTGCAATTCTGAAATTTTTTGCTTTTTCCTGCTCCTCTTAGCATGATAAAGAAGATTCAAAGAGAGTGAGATGCCAGCTCCTTTCATTCAGTCAGTAGCTTCAATCATTTCTGGACGTTTTTCAATTGCAAAAATCAATGAATATTGTAAATGCACAAACAGTAATTTCTCCGCATTGCAAGGTGCAATTCTGAAATTTTTTGCTTTTTCCTGCTCCTCTTAGCATGATAAAGAAGATTCAAAGAGAGTGAGATGCCAGCTCCTTTCATTCAGTCAGTAGCTTCAAACATTTCTGGTATATGAATAACATGATGTTTTTCAATGGCAAAAATCAATGAATATTGTAAATGCACAAACAGTAATTTCTCCGCATTGCAAGGTGCAATTCTGAAATTTTTTGCTTTTTCCTGCTCCTCTTAGCATGATAAAGAAGATTCAAAGAGAGTGAGATGCCAGCTCCTTTCATTCAGTCAGTAGCATCAATCATTTCTGGTATATGAATAACATGATGTTTTTCAATGGCAAAAATCAATGAATATTGTAAATGCACAAACAGTAATTTCTCCGCATTGCAAGGTGCAATTCTGAAATTTTTTGCTTTTTCCTGCTCCTCTTAGCATGATAAAGAAGATTCAAAGAGAGTGAGATGCCAGCTCCTTTCGTTCAGTCAGTAGCTTCAATCATTTCTGGACGTTTTTCAAAGGCAAAAATCATTGAATATTGTAAATGCACAAACAGTAATTTCTCCGCATTGCAAGGTGCAATTCTGAAATTTTTTACTTTTTCCTGCTCCTCTTAGCATGATAAAGAAGATTCAAAGAGAGTGAGATGCCAGCTCCTTTCATTCAGTCAGTAGCTTCAATCATTTCTGGTATATGAATAACATGATGTTTTTCAATGGCAAAAATCAATGAATATTGTAAATGCACAAACAGTAATTTCTCCGCATTGCAAGGTGCAATTCTGAAATTTTTTGCTTTTTCCTGCTCCTATTAGCATGATAAAGAAGATTCAAAGAGAGTGAGATGCCAGCTCCTTTCATTCAGTCAGTAGCTTCAATCATTTCTGGACGTTTTTCAATGGCAAAAATCATTGAATATTGTAAATGCACAAACAGTAATTTCTCCGCATTGCAAGGTGCAATTCTGAAATTTTTTACTTTTTCCTGCTCCTCTTAGCATGATAAAGAAGATTCAAAGAGAGTGAGATGCCAGCTCCTTTCATTCAGTCAGTAGCTTCAATCATTTCTGGTATATGAATAACATGATGTTTTTCAATGGCAAAAATCAATGAATATTGTAAATGCACAAACAGTAATTTCTCCGCATTGCAAGGTGCAATTCTGAAATTTTTTGCTTTTTCCTGCTCCTCTTAGCATGATAAAGAAGATTCAAAGAGAGTGAGATGCCAGCTCCTTTCATTCAGTCAGTAGCTTCAATCATTTCTGGACGTTTTTCAAAGGCAAAAATCAATGAATATTGTAAATGCACAAACAGTAATTTCTCCGCATTGCAAGGTGCAATTCTGAAATTTTTTGCTTTTTCCTGCTCCTCTTAGCATGATAAACAAGATTAAAAGAGAGTGAGATGCCAGCTCCTTTCATTCAGTCAGTAGCTTCAATCATTTCTGGACGTTTTTCAATGGCAAAAATCAATGAATATTGTAAATGCACAAACAGTAATTTCTCCGCATTGCAAGGTGCAATTCTGAAATTTTTTGCTTTTTCCTGCTCCTCTTAGCATGATAAAGAAGATTCAAAGAGAGTGAGATGCCAGCTCCTTTCATTCAGTCAGTAGCTTCAAACATTCCTGGTATATGAATAACATGATGTTTTTCAATGGCAAAAATCAATGAATATTGTAAATGCACAAACAGTAATTTCTCCGCATTGCAAGGTGCAATTCTGAAATTTTTTGCTTTTTCCTGCTCCTCTTAGCATGATAAAGAAGATTCAAAGAGAGTGAGATGCCAGCTCCTTTCATTCAGTCAGTAGCTTCAATCATTTCTGGACGTTTTTCAATGGCAAAAATCATTGAATATTGTAAATGCACAAACAGTAATTTCTCCGCATTGCAAGGTGCAATTCTGAAATTTTTTACTTTTTCCTGCTCCTCTTAGCATGATAAAGAAGATTCAAAGAGAGTGAGATGCCAGCTCCTTTCATTCAGTCAGTAGCTTCAATCATTTCTGGTATATGAATAACATGATGTTTTTCAATGGCAAAAATCAATGAATATTGTAAATGCACAAACAGTAATTTCTCCGCATTGCAAGGTGCAATTCTGAAATTTTTTGCTTTTTCCTGCTCCTCTTAGCATGATAAAGAAGATTCAAAGAGAGTGAGATGCCAGCTCCTTTCATTCAGTCAGTAGCTTCAATCATTTCTGGACGTTTTTCAATGGCAAAAATCAATGAATATTGTAAATGCACAAACAGTAATTTCTCCGCATTGCAAGGTGCAATTCTGAAATTTTTTACTTTTTCCTGCTCCTCTTAGCATGATAAAGAAGATTCAAAGAGAGTGAGATGCCAGCTCCTTTCATTCAGTCAGTAGCTTCAAACATTCCTGGTATATGAATAACATAATGTTTTTCAATGGCAAAAATCAATGAATATTGTAAATGCACAAACAGTAATTTCTCCGCATTGCAAGGTGCAATTCTGAAATTTTTTGCTTTTTCCTGCTCCTCTTAGCATGATAAAGAAGATTCAAAGAGAGTGAGATGCCAGCTCCTTTCATTCAGTCAGTAGCTTCAATCATTTCTGGACGTTTTTCAATTGCAAAAATCAATGAATATTGTAAATGCACAAACAGTAATTTCTCCGCATTGCAAGGTGCAATTCTGAAATTTTTTGCTTTTTCCTGCTCCTCTTAGCATGATAAAGAAGATTCAAAGAGAGTGAGATGCCAGCTCCTTTCATTCAGTCAGTAGCTTCAAACATTTCTGGTATATGAATAACATGATGTTTTTCAATGGCAAAAATCAATGAATATTGTAAATGCACAAACAGTAATTTCTCCGCATTGCAAGGTGCAATTCTGAAATTTTTTGCTTTTTCCTGCTCCTCTTAGCATGATAAAGAAGATTCAAAGAGAGTGAGATGCCAGCTCCTTTCATTCAGTCAGTAGCATCAATCATTTCTGGTATATGAATAACATGATGTTTTTCAATGGCAAAAATCAATGAATATTGTAAATGCACAAACAGTAATTTCTCCGCATTGCAAGGTGCAATTCTGAAATTTTTTGCTTTTTCCTGCTCCTCTTAGCATGATAAAGAAGATTCAAAGAGAGTGAGATGCCAGCTCCTTTCGTTCAGTCAGTAGCTTCAATCATTTCTGGACGTTTTTCAAAGGCAAAAATCATTGAATATTGTAAATGCACAAACAGTAATTTCTCCGCATTGCAAGGTGCAATTCTGAAATTTTTTACTTTTTCCTGCTCCTCTTAGCATGATAAAGAAGATTCAAAGAGAGTGAGATGCCAGCTCCTTTCATTCAGTCAGTAGCTTCAATCATTTCTGGTATATGAATAACATGATGTTTTTCAATGGCAAAAATCAATGAATATTGTAAATGCACAAACAGTAATTTCTCCGCATTGCAAGGTGCAATTCTGAAATTTTTTGCTTTTTCCTGCTCCTCTTAGCATGATAAAGAAGATTCAAAGAGAGTGAGATGCCAGCTCCTTTCATTCAGTCAGTAGCTTCAATCATTTCTGGACGTTTTTCAATGGCAAAAATCATTGAATATTGTAAATGCACAAACAGTAATTTCTCCGCATTGCAAGGTGCAATTCTGAAATTTTTTACTTTTTCCTGCTCCTCTTAGCATGATAAAGAAGATTCAAAGAGAGTGAGATGCCAGCTCCTTTCATTCAGTCAGTAGCTTCAAACATTCCTGGTATATGAATAACATAATGTTTTTCAATGGCAAAAATCAATGAATATTGTAAATGCACAAACAGTAATTTCTCCGCATTGCAAGGTGCAATTCTGAAATTTTTTGCTTTTTCCTGCTCCTCTTAGCATGATAAAGAAGATTCAAAGAGAGTGAGATGCCAGCTCCTTTCATTCAGTCAGTAGCTTCAATCATTTCTGGACGTTTTTCAATTGCAAAAATCAATGAATATTGTAAATGCACATACAGTAATTTCTCCGCATTGCAAGGTGCAATTCTGAAATTTTTTGCTTTTTCCTGCTCCTCTTAGCATGATAAAGAAGATTCAAAGAGAGTGAGATGCCAGCTCCTTTCATTCAGTCAGTAGCTTCAAACATTTCTGGTATATGAATAACATGATGTTTTTCAATGGCAAAAATCAATGAATATTGTAAATGCACAAACAGTAATTTCTCCGCATTGCAAGGTGCAATTCTGAAATTTTTTGCTTTTTCCTGCTCCTCTTAGCATGATAAAGAAGATTCAAAGAGAGTGAGATGCCAGCTCCTTTCATTCAGTCAGTAGCATCAATCATTTCTGGTATATGAATAACATGATGTTTTTCAATGGCAAAAATCAATGAATATTGTAAATGCACAAACAGTAATTTCTCCGCATTGCAAGGTGCAATTCTGAAATTTTTTGCTTTTTCCTGCTCCTCTTAGCATGATAAAGAAGATTCAAAGAGAGTGAGATGCCAGCTCCTTTCGTTCAGTCAGTAGCTTCAATCATTTCTGGACGTTTTTCAAAGGCAAAAATCATTGAATATTGTAAATGCACAAACAGTAATTTCTCCGCATTGCAAGGTGCAATTCTGAAATTTTTTACTTTTTCCTGCTCCTCTTAGCATGATAAAGAAGATTCAAAGAGAGTGAGATGCCAGCTCCTTTCATTCAGTCAGTAGCTTCAATCATTTCTGGTATATGAATAACATGATGTTTTTCAATGGCAAAAATCAATGAATATTGTAAATGCACAAACAGTAATTTCTCCGCATTGCAAGGTGCAATTCTGAAATTTTTTGCTTTTTCCTGCTCCTATTAGCATGATAAAGAAGATTCAAAGAGAGTGAGATGCCAGCTCCTTTCATTCAGTCAGTAGCTTCAATCATTTCTGGACGTTTTTCAATGGCAAAAATCATTGAATATTGTAAATGCACAAACAGTAATTTCTCCGCATTGCAAGGTGCAATTCTGAAATTTTTTACTTTTTCCTGCTCCTCTTAGCATGATAAAGAAGATTCAAAGAGAGTGAGATGCCAGCTCCTTTCATTCAGTCAGTAGCTTCAATCATTTCTGGTATATGAATAACATGATGTTTTTCAATGGCAAAAATCAATGAATATTGTAAATGCACAAACAGTAATTTCTCCGCATTGCAAGGTGCAATTCTGAAATTTTTTGCTTTTTCCTGCTCCTCTTAGCATGATAAAGAAGATTCAAAGAGAGTGAGATGCCAGCTCCTTTCATTCAGTCAGTAGCTTCAATCATTTCTGGACGTTTTTCAATGGCAAAAATCAATGAATATTGTAAATGCACAAACAGTAATTTCTCCGCATTGCAAGGTGCAATTCTGAAATTTTTTGCTTTTTCCTGCTCCTCTTAGCATGATAAACAAGATTAAAAGAGAGTGAGATGCCAGCTCCTTTCATTCAGTCAGTAGCTTCAATCATTTCTGGACGTTTTTCAATGGCAAAAATCAATGAATATTGTAAATGCACAAACAGTAATTTCTCCGCATTGCAAGGTGCAATTCTGAAATTTTTTGCTTTTTCCTGCTCCTCTTAGCATGATAAAGAAGATTCAAAGAGAGTGAGATGCCAGCTCCTTTCATTCAGTCAGTAGCTTCAAACATTCCTGGTATATGAATAACATGATGTTTTTCAATGGCAAAAATCAATGAATATTGTAAATGCACAAACAGTAATTTCTCCGCATTGCAAGGTGCAATTCTGAAATTTTTTGCTTTTTCCTGCTCCTCTTAGCATGATAAAGAAGATTCAAAGAGAGTGAGATGCCAGCTCCTTTCATTCAGTCAGTAGCTTCAATCATTTCTGGACGTTTTTCAATGGCAAAAATCATTGAATATTGTAAATGCACAAACAGTAATTTCTCCGCATTGCAAGGTGCAATTCTGAAATTTTTTACTTTTTCCTGCTCCTCTTAGCATGATAAAGAAGATTCAAAGAGAGTGAGATGCCAGCTCCTTTCATTCAGTCAGTAGCTTCAATCATTTCTGGTATATGAATAACATGATGTTTTTCAATGGCAAAAATCAATGAATATTGTAAATGCACAAACAGTAATTTCTCCGCATTGCAAGGTGCAATTCTGAAATTTTTTGCTTTTTCCTGCTCCTCTTAGCATGATAAAGAAGATTCAAAGAGAGTGAGATGCCAGCTCCTTTCATTCAGTCAGTAGCTTCAATCATTTCTGGATGTTTTTCAATGGCAAAAATCAATGAATATTGTAAATGCACAAACAGTAATTTCTCCGCATTGCAAGGTGCAATTCTGAAATTTTTTGCTTTTTCCTGCTCCTCTTAGCATGATAAACAAGATTAAAAGAGAGTGAGATGCCAGCTCCTTTCATTCAGTCAGTAGCTTCAATCATTTCTGGACGTTTTTCAATGGCAAAAATCAATGAATATTGTAAATGCACAAACAGTAATTTCTCCGCATTGCAAGGTGCAATTCTGAAATTTTTTGCTTTTTCCTGCTCCTCTTAGCATGATAAAGAAGATTCAAAGAGAGTGAGATGCCAGCTCCTTTCATTCAGTCAGTAGCTTCAAACATTCCTGGTAAATGAATAACATGATGTTTTTCAATGGCAAAAATCAATGAATATTGTAAATGCACAAACAGTAATTTCTCCGCATTGCAAGGTGCAATTCTGAAATTTTTTGCTTTTTCCTGCTCCTCTTAGCATGATAAAGAAGATTCAAAGAGAGTGAGATGCCAGCTCCTTTCATTCAGTCAGTAGCTTCAATCATTTCTGGACGTTTTTCAATTGCAAAAATCAATGAATATTGTAAATGCACAAACAGTAATTTCTCCGCATTGCAAGGTGCAACTCTGAAATTTTTTGCTTTTTCCTGCTCCTCTTAGCATGATAAAGAAGATTCAAAGAGAGTGAGATGCCAGCTCCTTTCATTCAGTCAGTAGCTTCAATCATTTCTGGTATATGAATAACGTGATGTTTTTCAATGGCAAAAATCAATGAATATTGTAAATGCACAAACAGTAATTTCTCCGCATTGCAAGGTGCAATTCTGAAATTTTTTGCTTTTTCCTGCTCCTCTTAGCATGATAAAGAAGATTCAAAGAGAGTGAGATGCCAGCTCCTTTCATTCAGTCAGTAGCTTCAAACATTTCTGGTATATGAATAACATGATGTTTTTCAATGGCAAAAATCAATGAATATTGTAAATGCACAAACAGTAATTTCTCCGCATTGCAAGGTGCAATTCTGAAATTTTTTGCTTTTTCCTGCTCCTCTTAGCATGATAAAGAAGATTCAAGGAGAGTGAGATGCCAGCTCCTTTCATTCAGTCAGTAGCTTCAAACATTTCTGGTATATGAATAAAATGATGTTTTTCAATGGCAAAAATCAATGAATATTGTAAATGCACAAACAGTAATTTCTCCGCATTGCAAGGTGCAATTCTGAAATTTTTTGCTTTATCCTGCTCCTCTTAGCATGATAAAGAAGATTCAAAGAGAGTGAGATGCCAGCTCCTTTCATTCAGTCAGTAGCTTCAATCATTTCTGGACGTTTTTCAATGGCAAAAATCATTGAATATTGTAAATGCACAAACAGTAATTTCTCCGCATTGCAAGGTGCAATTCTGAAATTTTTTACTTTTTCCTGCTCCTCTTAGCATGATAAAGAAGATTCAAAGAGAGTGAGATGCCAGCTCCTTTCATTCAGTCAGTAGCTTCACTCATTTCTGGTATATGAATAACATGATGTTTTTCAATGGCAAAAATCAATGAATATTGTAAATGCACAAACAGTAATTTCTCCGCATTGCAAGGTGCAATTCTGAAATTTTTTGCTTTTTCCTGCTCCTCTTAGCATGATAAAGAAGATTCAAAGAGAGTGAGATGCCAGCTCCTTTCATTCAGTCAGTAGCTTCAATCATTTCTGGACGTTTTTCAATGGCAAAAATCAATGAATATTGTAAATGCACAAACAGTAATTTCTCCGCATTGCAAGGTGCAATTCTGAAATTTTTTGCTTTTTCCTGCTCCTCTTAGCATGATAAACAAGATTAAAAGAGAGTGAGATGCCAGCTCCTTTCATTCAGTCAGTAGCTTCAATCATTTCTGGACGTTTTTCAATGGCAAAAATCAATGAATATTGTAAATGCACAAACAGTAATTTCTCCGCATTGCAAGGTGCAATTCTGAAATTTTTTGCTTTTTCCTGCTCCTCTTAGCATGATAAAGAAGATTCAAAGAGAGTGAGATGCCAGCTCCTTTCATTCAGTCAGTAGCTTCAAACATTCCTGGTATATGAATAACATGATGTTTTTCAATGGCAAAAATCAATGAATATTGTAAATGCACAAACAGTAATTTCTCCGCATTGCAAGGTGCAATTCTGAAATTTTTTGCTTTTTCCTGCTCCTCTTAGCATGATAAAGAAGATTCAAAGAGAGTGAGATGCCAGCTCCTTTCATTCAGTCAGTAGCTTCAATCATTTCTGGACGTTTTTCAATGGCAAAAATCATTGAATATTGTAAATGCACAAACAGTAATTTCTCCGCATTGCAAGGTGCAATTCTGAAATTTTTTACTTTTTCCTGCTCCTCTTAGCATGATAAAGAAGATTCAAAGAGAGTGAGATGCCAGCTCCTTTCATTCAGTCAGTAGCTTCAATCATTTCTGGTATATGAATAACATGATGTTTTTCAATGGCAAAAATCAATGAATATTGTAAATGCACAAACAGTAATTTCTCCGCATTGCAAGGTGCAATTCTGAAATTTTTTGCTTTTTCCTGCTCCTCTTAGCATGATAAAGAAGATTCAAAGAGAGTGAGATGCCAGCTCCTTTCATTCAGTCAGTAGCTTCAATCATTTCTGGACGTTTTTCAATGGCAAAAATCAATGAATATTGTAAATGCACAAACAGTAATTTCTCCGCATTGCAAGGTGCAATTCTGAAATTTTTTGCTTTTTCCTGCTCCTCTTAGCATGATAAACAAGATTAAAAGAGAGTGAGATGCCAGCTCCTTTCATTCAGTCAGTAGCTTCAATCATTTCTGGACGTTTTTCAATGGCAAAAATCAATGAATATTGTAAATGCACAAACAGTAATTTCTCCGCATTGCAAGGTGCAATTCTGAAATTTTTTGCTTTTTCCTGCTCCTCTTAGCATGATAAAGAAGATTCAAAGAGAGTGAGATGCCAGCTCCTTTCATTCAGTCAGTAGCTTCAAACATTCCTGGTATATGAATAACATGATGTTTTTCAATGGCAAAAATCAATGAATATTGTAAATGCACAAACAGTAATTTCTCCGCATTGCAAGGTGCAATTCTGAAATTTTTTGCTTTTTCCTGCTCCTCTTAGCATGATAAAGAAGATTCAAAGAGAGTGAGATGCCAGCTCGTTTCATTCAGTCAGTAGCTTCAATCATTTCTGGACGTTTTTCAATTGCAAAAATCAATGAATATTGTAAATGCACAAACAGTAATTTCTCCGCATTGCAAGGTGCAACTCTGAAATTTTTTGCTTTTTCCTGCTCCTCTTAGCATGATAAAGAAGATTCAAAGAGAGTGAGATGCCAGCTCCTTTCATTCAGTCAGTAGCTTCAATCATTTCTGGTATATGAATAACGTGATGTTTTTCAATGGCAAAAATCAATGAATATTGTAAATGCACAAACAGTAATTTCTCCGCATTGCAAGGTGCAATTCTGAAATTTTTTGCTTTTTCCTGCTCCTCTTAGCATGATAAAGAAGATTCAAAGAGAGTGAGATGCCAGCTCCTTTCATTCAGTCAGTAGCTTCAAACATTTCTGGTATATGAATAACATGATGTTTTTCAATGGCAAAAATCAATGAATATTGTAAATGCACAAACAGTAATTTCTCCGCATTGCAAGGTGCAATTCTGAAATTTTTTGCTTTTTCCTGCTCCTCTTAGCATGATAAAGAAGATTCAAGGAGAGTGAGATGCCAGCTCCTTTCATTCAGTCAGTAGCTTCAAACATTTCTGGTATATGAATAAAATGATGTTTTTCAATGGCAAAAATCAATGAATATTGTAAATGCACAAACAGTAATTTCTCCGCATTGCAAGGTGCAATTCTGAAATTTTTTGCTTTATCCTGCTCCTCTTAGCATGATAAAGAAGATTCAAAGAGAGTGAGATGCCAGCTCCTTTCATTCAGTCAGTAGCTTCAATCATTTCTGGACGTTTTTCAATGGCAAAAATCATTGAATATTGTAAATGCACAAACAGTAATTTCTCCGCATTGCAAGGTGCAATTCTGAAATTTTTTACTTTTTCCTGCTCCTCTTAGCATGATAAAGAAGATTCAAAGAGAGTGAGATGCCAGCTCCTTTCATTCAGTCAGTAGCTTCAATCATTTCTGGTATATGAATAACATGATGTTTTTCAATGGCAAAAATCAATGAATATTGTAAATGCACAAACAGTAATTTCTCCGCATTGCAAGGTGCAATTCTGAGATTTTTTGCTTTTTCCTGCTCCTCTTAGCATGATAAAGAAGATTCAAAGAGAGTGAGATGCCAGCTCCTTTCATTCAGTCAGTAGCTTCAATCATTTCTGGACGTTTTTCAATGGCAAAAATCAATGAATATTCTAAATGCACAAACAGTAATTTCTCCGCATTGCAAGTTGCAATTCTGAAATTTTTTGCTTTTTCCTGCTCCTCTTAGCATGATAAACAAGATTCAAAGAGAGTGAGATGCCAGCTCCTTTCATTCAGTCAGTAGCTTCAATCATTTCTGGACGTTTTTCAATGGCAAAAATCAATGAATATTGTAAATGCACAAACAGTAATTTCTCCGCATTGCAAGGTGCAATTCTGAAATTTTTTGCTTTTTCCTGCTCCTCTTAGCATGATAAAGAAGATTCAAAGAGAGTGAGATGCCAGCTCCTTTCATTCAGTCAGTAGCTTCAATCATTTCTGGTATATGAATAACATGATGTTTTTCAATGGCAAAAATCAATGAATATTGTAAATGCACAAACAGTAATTTCTCCGCATTGCAAGGTGCAATTCTGAAATTTTTTGCTTTTTCCTGCTCCTCTTAGCATGATAAAGAAGATTCAAAGAGAGTGAGATGCCAGCTCCTTTCATTCAGTCAGTAGCTTCAATCATTTCTGGACGTTTTTCAATGGCAAAAATCAATGAATATTGTAAATGCACAAACAGTAATTTCTCCGCATTGCAAGGTGCAATTCTGAAATTTTTTGCTTTTTCCTGCTCCTCTTAGCATGATAAAGAAGATTCAAAGAGAGTGAGATGCCAGCTCCTTTCATTCAGTCAGTAGCTTCAATCATTTCTGGACGTTTTTCAATGGCAAAAATCAATGAATATTGTAAATGCACAAACAGTAATTTCTCCGCATTGCAAGGTGCAATTCTGAAATTTTTTGCTTTTTCCTGCTCCTCTTAGCATGATAAAAAAGATTCAAAGAGAGTGAGATGCCAGCTCCTTTCATTCAGTCAGTAGCTTCAAACATTTCTGGTATATGAATAACATGATGTTTTTCAATGGCAAAAATCAATGAATATTGTAAATGCACAAACAGCAATTTCTCCGCATTGCAAGGTGCAATTCTGAAATTTTTTGCTTTTTCCTGCTCCTCTTAGCATGATAAAGAAGATTCAAAGAGAGTGAGACGCCAGCTCCTTTCGTTCAGTCAGTAGCTTCAATCATTTCTGGACGTTTTTCAATGGCAAAAATCATTGAATATTGTAAATGCACAAACAGTAATTTCTCCGCATTGCAAGGTGCAATTCTGAAATTTTTTACTTTTTCCTGCTCCTCTTAGCATGATAAAGAAGATTCAAAGAGAGTGAGATGCCAGCTCCTTTCATTCAGTCAGTAGCTTCATTCATTTCTGGTATATGAATAACATGATGTTTTTCAATGGCAAAAATCAATGAATATTGTAAATGCACAAACAGTAATTTCTCCGCATTGCAAGGTGCAATTCTGAAATTTTTTGATTTTTCCTGCTCCTCTTAGCATGATGAAGAAGATTCAAAGAGAGTGAGATGCCAGCTCCTTTCATTCAGTCAGTAGCTTCAATCATTTCTGGACGTTTTTCAATGGCAAAAATCAACGAATATTGTAAATGCACAAACAGTAATTTCTCCGCATTGCAAGGTGCAATTCTGAAATTTTTTGCTTTTTCCTGCTCCTCTTAGCATGATAAAGAAGATTCAAAGAGAGTGAGATGCCAGCTCCTTACATTCAGTCAGTAGCTTCAATCATTTCTGGTAAATGAATAACATGATGTTTTTCAATGGCAAAAATCAATGAATTTTGTAAATGCACAAACAGTAATTTCTCCGCATTGCAAGGCGCAATTCTGAAATTTTTTGCTTTTTCCTGCTCCTCTTAGCATGATAAAGAAGATTCAAAGAGATTTAGATGCCAGCTCCTTTCAATCAGTCAGTAGCTTCAATCATTTCTGGACGTTTTTCAATGGCAAAAATCAATGAATATTGTAAATGCACAAACAGTAATTTCTCCGCATTGCAAGGTGCAATTCTGAAATTTTATGCTTTTTCCTGCTCCTCTTAGCATGATAAAGAAGATTCAAAGAGAGTGAGATGCCAGCTCCTTTCATTCAGTCAGTAGCTTCAATCATTTCTGGACGTTTTTCAATGGCAAAAATCAATGAATATTGTAAATGCACAAACAGTAATTTTTCCGCATTGCAAGGTGCAATTCTGAAATTTTTTGCTTATTCCTGCTCCTCTTAGCATGATAAAGAAGATTCAAAGAGAGTGAGGTGCCAGCTCCTTTCATTCAGTCAGTAGCTTCAAACATTTCTGGTATATGAATAACGTTTTTCAATGGCAAAAATCAATGAATATTGTAAATGCACAAACAGTTATTTCTCCGCATTGCAAGGTGCAATTCTGAAATTTTTTGCTTTTTCCTGCTCCTCTTAGCATGATAAAGAAGATTCAAAGAGAGTGAGATGCCAGCTCCTTTCATTCAGTCAGTAGCTTCAATCATTTCTGGACGTTTTTCAATGGCAAAAATCAATGAATATTGTAAATGCACAAACAGTAATTTCTCCGCATTGCAAGGTGCAATTCTGAAATTTTTTGCTTTTTCCTGCTCCTCTTAGCATGATAAAGAAGATTCAAAGAGAGTGAGATGCCAGCTCCTTTCATTCAGTCAGTAGCTTCAATCATTTCTGGACGTTTTTCAATGGCAAAAATCAATGAATATTGTAAATGCACAAACAGTAATTTCTCCGCATTGCAAGGTGCAATTCTGAAATTTTTTGCTTTTTCCTGCTCCTCTTAGCATGATAAACAAGATTCAAAGAGAGTGAGATGCCAGCTCCTTTCATTCAGTCAGTAGCTTCAATCATTTCTGGACGTTTTTCAATGGCAAAAATCAATGAATATTGTAAATGCACAAACAGTAATTTCTCCGCATTGCAAGGTGCAATTCTGAAATTTTTGCTTTTTCCTGCTCCTCTTAGCATGATAAAGAATATTCAAAGAGAGTGAGGTGCCAGCTCCTTTCATTCAGTCAGTAGCTTCAAACATTTCTGGTATATGAATAACATGTTTTTCAATGGCAAAAATCAATGAATATTGTAAATGCACAAACAGTAATTTCTCCGCATTGCAAGGAGCAATTCTGAAATTTTTTGCTTTTTCCTGCTCCTCTTAGCATGATAAAGAAGATTCAAAGAGAGTGAGATGCCAGCTCCTTTCATTCAGTCAGTAGCTTCAATCATTTCTGGACGTTTTTCAATGGCAAAAATCATTGAATATTGTAAATGCACAAACAGTAATTTCTCCGCATTGCAAGGTGCAATTCTGAAATTTTTTACTTTTTCCTGCTCCTCTTAGCATGATAAAGAAGATTCAAAGAGAGTGAGATGCCAGCTCCTTTCATTCAGTCAGTAGCTTCAATCATTTCTGGTATATGAATAACATGATGTTTTTCAATGGCAAAAATCAATGAATATTGTAAATGCACAAACAGTAATTTCTCCGCATTGCAAGGTGCAATTCTGAGATTTTTTGCTTTTTCCTGCTCCTCTTAGCATGATAAAGAAGATTCAAAGAGAGTGAGATGCCAGCTCCTTTCATTCAGTCAGTAGCTTCAATCATTTCAGGACGTTTTTCAATGGCAAAAATCAATGAATATTCTAAATGCACAAACAGTAATTTCTCCGCATTGCAAGTTGCAATTCTGAAATTTTTTGCTTTTTCCTGCTCCTCTTAGCATGATAAACAAGATTCAAAGAGAGTGAGATGCCAGCTCCTTTCATTCAGTCAGTAGCTTCAATCATTTCTGGACGTTTTTCAATGGCAAAAATCAATGAATATTGTAAATGCACAAACAGTAATTTCTCCGCATTGCAAGGTGCAATTCTGAAATTTTTTGCTTTTTCCTGCTCCTCTTAGCATGATAAAGAAGATTCAAAGAGAGTGAGATGCCAGCTCCTTTCATTCAGTCAGTAGCTTCAATCATTTCTGGTATATGAATAACATGATGTTTTTCAATGGCAAAAATCAATGAATATTGTAAATGCACAAACAGTAATTTCTCCGCATTGCAAGGTGCAATTCTGAAATTTTTTGCTTTTTCCTGCTCCTCTTAGCATGATAAAGAAGATTCAAAGAGAGTGAGATGCCAGCTCCTTTCATTCAGTCAGTAGCTTCAATCATTTCTGGACGTTTTTCAATGGCAAAAATCAATGAATATTGTAAATGCACAAACAGTAATTTCTCCGCATTGCAAGGTGCAATTCTGAAATTTTTTGCTTTTTCCTGCTCCTCTTAGCATGATAAAGAAGATTCAAAGAGAGTGAGATGCCAGCTCCTTTCATTCAGTCAGTAGCTTCAATCATTTCTGGACGTTTTTCAATGGCAAAAATCAATGAATATTGTAAATGCACAAACAGTAATTTCTCCGCATTGCAAGGTGCAATTCTGAAATTTTTTGCTTTTTCCTGCTCCTCTTAGCATGATAAAAAAGATTCAAAGAGAGTGAGATGCCAGCTCCTTTCATTCAGTCAGTAGCTTCAAACATTTCTGGTATATGAATAACATGATGTTTTTCAATGGCAAAAATCAATGAATATTGTAAATGCACAAACAGCAATTTCTCCGCATTGCAAGGTGCAATTCTGAAATTTTTTGCTTTTTCCTGCTCCTCTTAGCATGATAAAGAAGATTCAAAGAGAGTGAGACGCCAGCTCCTTTCGTTCAGTCAGTAGCTTCAATCATTTCTGGACGTTTTTCAATGGCAAAAATCATTGAATATTGTAAATGCACAAACAGTAATTTCTCCGCATTGCAAGGTGCAATTCTGAAATTTTTTACTTTTTCCTGCTCCTCTTAGCATGATAAAGAAGATTCAAAGAGAGTGAGATGCCAGCTCCTTTCATTCAGTCAGTAGCTTCATTCATTTCTGGTATATGAATAACATGATGTTTTTCAATGGCAAAAATCAATGAATATTGTAAATGCACAAACAGTAATTTCTCCGCATTGCAAGGTGCAATTCTGAAATTTTTTGATTTTTCCTGCTCCTCTTAGCATGATGAAGAAGATTCAAAGAGAGTGAGATGCCAGCTCCTTTCATTCAGTCAGTAGCTTCAATCATTTCTGGACGTTTTTCAATGGCAAAAATCAACGAATATTGTAAATGCACAAACAGTAATTTCTCCGCATTGCAAGGTGCAATTCTGAAATTTTTTGCTTTTTCCTGCTCCTCTTAGCATGATAAAGAAGATTCAAAGAGAGTGAGATGCCAGCTCCTTACATTCAGTCAGTAGCTTCAATCATTTCTGGTAAATGAATAACATGATGTTTTTCAATGGCAAAAATCAATGAATTTTGTAAATGCACAAACAGTAATTTCTCCGCATTGCAAGGCGCAATTCTGAAATTTTTTGCTTTTTCCTGCTCCTCTTAGCATGATAAAGAAGATTCAAAGAGATTTAGATGCCAGCTCCTTTCAATCAGTCAGTAGCTTCAATCATTTCTGGACGTTTTTCAATGGCAAAAATCAATGAATATTGTAAATGCACAAACAGTAATTTCTCCGCATTGCAAGGTGCAATTCTGAAATTTTATGCTTTTTCCTGCTCCTCTTAGCATGATAAAGAAGATTCAAAGAGAGTGAGATGCCAGCTCCTTTCATTCAGTCAGTAGCTTCAATCATTTCTGGACGTTTTTCAATGGCAAAAATCAATGAATATTGTAAATGCACAAACAGTAATTTTTCCGCATTGCAAGGTGCAATTCTGAAATTTTTTGCTTATTCCTGCTCCTCTTAGCATGATAAAGAAGATTCAAAGAGAGTGAGGTGCCAGCTCCTTTCATTCAGTCAGTAGCTTCAAACATTTCTGGTATATGAATAACGTTTTTCAATGGCAAAAATCAATGAATATTGTAAATGCACAAACAGTTATTTCTCCGCATTGCAAGGTGCAATTCTGAAATTTTTTGCTTTTTCCTGCTCCTCTTAGCATGATAAAGAAGATTCAAAGAGAGTGAGATGCCAGCTCCTTTCATTCAGTCAGTAGCTTCAATCATTTCTGGACGTTTTTCAATGGCAAAAATCAATGAATATTGTAAATGCACAAACAGTAATTTCTCCGCATTGCAAGGTGCAATTCTGAAATTTTTTGCTTTTTCCTGCTCCTCTTAGCATGATAAAGAAGATTCAAAGAGAGTGAGATGCCAGCTCCTTTCATTCAGTCAGTAGCTTCAATCATTTCTGGACGTTTTTCAATGGCAAAAATCAATGAATATTGTAAATGCACAAACAGTAATTTCTCCGCATTGCAAGGTGCAATTCTGAAATTTTTTGCTTTTTCCTGCTCCTCTTAGCATGATAAACAAGATTCAAAGAGAGTGAGATGCCAGCTCCTTTCATTCAGTCAGTAGCTTCAATCATTTCTGGACGTTTTTCAATGGCAAAAATCAATGAATATTGTAAATGCACAAACAGTAATTTCTCCGCATTGCAAGGTGCAATTCTGAAATTTTTGCTTTTTCCTGCTCCTCTTAGCATGATAAAGAATATTCAAAGAGAGTGAGGTGCCAGCTCCTTTCATTCAGTCAGTAGCTTCAAACATTTCTGGTATATGAATAACATGTTTTTCAATGGCAAAAATCAATGAATATTGTAAATGCACAAACAGTAATTTCTCCGCATTGCAAGGAGCAATTCTGAAATTTTTTGCTTTTTCCTGCTCCTCTTAGCATGATAAAGAAGATTCAAAGAGAGTGAGATGCCAGCTCCTTTCATTCAGTCAGTAGCTTCAATCATTTCTGGACGTTTTTCAATGGCAAAAATCAATGAATATTGTAAATGCACAAACTGTAATTTCTCCGCATTGCAAGGTGCAATTCTGAAATTTTTTGCTTTTTCCTGCTCCTCTTAGCATGATAAAGAAGATTCAAAGAGAGTGAGATGCCAGCTCTTTTCATTCAGTCAGTAGCTTCAATCATTTCTGGACGTTTTTCAATGGCAAAAATCAATGAATATTGTAAATGCACAAACAGTAATTTCTCCGCATTGCAAGGTGCAATTCTGAAATTTTTTGCTTTTTCCTGCTCCTCTTAGCATGATAAAGAAGATTCAAAGAGAGTGAGATGCCAGCTCCTTTCATTCAATCAGTAGCTTCAAACATTTCTGGTATATGAATAACATGATGTTTTTCAATGGCAAAAATCAATGAATATTGTAAATGCACAAACAGTAATTTCTCCGCATTGCAAGGTGCAATTCTGAAATTTTTTGCTTTTTCCTGCTCCTCTTAGCATGATAAAGAAGATTCAAAGAGAGTGAGATGCCAGCTCCTTTCATTCAGTCAGTAGCTTCAATCATTTCTGGACGTTTTTCAATGGCAAAAATCAATGAATATTGTAAATGCACAAACAGTAATTTCTCCGCATTGCAAGGTGCAATTCTGAAATTTTTTGCTTTTTCCTGCTCCTCTTAGCATGATAAAGAAGATTCAAAGAGAGTGAGATGCCAGCTCCTTACATTCAGTCAGTAGCTTCAATCATTTCTGGTAAATGAATAACATGATGTTTTTCAATGGCAAAAATCAATTAATTTTGTAAATGCACAAACAGTAATTTCTCCGCATTGCAAGGTGCAATTCTGAAATTTTTTGCTTTTTCCTGCTCCTCTTAGCATGATAAAGAAGATTCAAAGAGAGTGAGATGCCAGCTCCTTTCATTCAGTCAGTAGCTTCAATCATTTCTGGACGTTTTTCAATGGCAAAAATCAATGAATATTGTAAATGCACAAACAGTAATTTTTCCGCATTGCAAGGTGCAATTCTGAAATTTTTTGCTTATTCCTGCTCCTCTTAGCATGATAAAGAAGATTCAAAGAGAGTGAGGTGCCAGCTCCTTTCATTCAGTCAGTAGCTTCAAACATTTCTGGTATATGAATAACGTTTTTCAATGGCAAAAATCAATGAATATTGTAAATGCACAAACAGTTATTTCTCCGCATTGCAAGGTGCAATTCTGAAATTTTTTGCTTTTTCCTGCTCCTCTTAGCATGATAAAGAAGATTCAAAGAGAGTGAGATGCCAGCTCCTTTCATTCAGTCAGTAGCTTCAATCATTTCTGGACGTTTTTCAATGGCAAAAATCAATGAATATTGTAAATGCACAAACAGTAATTTCTCCGCATTGCAAGGTGCAATTCTGAAATTTTTTGCTTTCTCCTGCTCCTCTTAGCATGATAAAGAAGATTCAAAGAGAGTGAGATGCCAGCTCCTTTCATTCAGTCAGTAGCTTCAATCATTTCTGGACGTTTTTCAATGGCAAAAATCAATGAATATTGTAAATGCACAAACAGTAATTTCTCCGCATTGCAAGGTGCAATTCTGAAATTTTTTGCTTTTTCCTGCTCCTCTTAGCATGATAAAGAAGATTCAAAGAGAGTGAGATGCCAGCTCCTTTCATTCAGTCAGTAGCTTCAATCATTTCTGGACGTTTTTCAATGGCAAAAATCAATGAATATTGTAAATGCACAAACAGTAATTTCTCCGCATTGCAAGGTGCAATTCTGAAATTTTTGCTTTTTCCTGCTCCTCTTAGCATGATAAAGAAGATTCAAAGAGAGTGAGGTGCCAGCTCCTTTCATTCAGTCAGTAGCTTCAAACATTTCTGGTATATGAATAACATGTTTTTCAATGGCAAAAATCAATGAATATTGTAAATGCACAAACAGTAATTTCTCCGCATTGCAAGGAGCAATTCTGAAATTTTTTGCTTTTTCCTGCTCCTCTTAGCATGATAAAGAAGATTCAAAGAGAGTGAGATGCCAGCTCCTTTCATTCAGTCAGTAGCTTCAATCATTTCTGTACGTTTTTCAATGGCAAAAATCAATGAATATTGTAAATGCACAAACTGTAATTTCTCCGCATTGCAAGGTGCAATTCTGAAATTTTTTGCTTTTTCCTGCTCCTCTTAGCATGATAAAGAAGATTCAAAGAGAGTGAGATGCCAGCTCTTTTCATTCAGTCAGTAGCTTCAATCATTTCTGGACGTTTTTCAATGGCAAAAATCAATGAATATTGTAAATGCACAAACAGTAATTTCTCCGCATTGCAAGGTGCAATTCTGAAATTTTTTGCTTTTTCCTGCTCCTCTTAGCATGATAAAGAAGATTCAAAGAGAGTGAGATGCCAGCTCCTTTCATTCAATCAGTAGCTTCAAACATTTCTGGTATATGAATAACATGATGTTTTTCAATGGCAAAAATCAATGAATATTGTAAATGCACAAACAGTAATTTCTCCGCATTGCAAGGTGCAATTCTGAAATTTTTTGCTTTTTCCTGCTCCTCTTAGCATGATAAAGAAGATTCAAAGAGAGTGAGATGCCAGCTCCTTTCATTCAGTCAGTAGCTTCAATCATTTCTGGACGTTTTTCAATGGCAAAAATCAATGAATATTGTAAATGCACAAACAGTAATTTCTCCGCATTGCAAGGTGCAATTCTGAAATTTTTTGCTTTTTCCTGCTCCTCTTAGCATGATAAAGAAGATTCAAAGAGAGTGAGATGCCAGCTCCTTACATTCAGTCAGTAGCTTCAATCATTTCTGGTAAATGAATAACATGATGTTTTTCAATGGCAAAAATCAATTAATTTTGTAAATGCACAAACAGTAATTTCTCCGCATTGCAAGGTGCAATTCTGAAATTTTTTGCTTTTTCCTGCTCCTCTTAGCATGATAAAGAAGATTCAAAGAGAGTGAGATGCCAGCTCCTTTCATTCAGTCAGTAGCTTCAATCATTTCTGGACGTTTTTCAATGGCAAAAATCAATGAATATTGTAAATGCACAAACAGTAATTTTTCCGCATTGCAAGGTGCAATTCTGAAATTTTTTGCTTATTCCTGCTCCTCTTAGCATGATAAAGAAGATTCAAAGAGAGTGAGGTGCCAGCTCCTTTCATTCAGTCAGTAGCTTCAAACATTTCTGGTATATGAATAACGTTTTTCAATGGCAAAAATCAATGAATATTGTAAATGCACAAACAGTTATTTCTCCGCATTGCAAGGTGCAATTCTGAAATTTTTTGCTTTTTCCTGCTCCTCTTAGCATGATAAAGAAGATTCAAAGAGAGTGAGATGCCAGCTCCTTTCATTCAGTCAGTAGCTTCAATCATTTCTGGACGTTTTTCAATGGCAAAAATCAATGAATATTGTAAATGCACAAACAGTAATTTCTCCGCATTGCAAGGTGCAATTCTGAAATTTTTTGCTTTCTCCTGCTCCTCTTAGCATGATAAAGAAGATTCAAAGAGAGTGAGATGCCAGCTCCTTTCATTCAGTCAGTAGCTTCAATCATTTCTGGACGTTTTTCAATGGCAAAAATCAATGAATATTGTAAATGCACAAACAGTAATTTCTCCGCATTGCAAGGTGCAATTCTGAAATTTTTTGCTTTTTCCTGCTCCTCTTAGCATGATAAAGAAGATTCAAAGAGAGTGAGATGCCAGCTCCTTTCATTCAGTCAGTAGCTTCAATCATTTCTGGACGTTTTTCAATGGCAAAAATCAATGAATATTGTAAATGCACAAACAGTAATTTCTCCGCATTGCAAGGTGCAATTCTGAAATTTTTGCTTTTTCCTGCTCCTCTTAGCATGATAAAGAAGATTCAAAGAGAGTGAGGTGCCAGCTCCTTTCATTCAGTCAGTAGCTTCAAACATTTCTGGTATATGAATAACATGTTTTTCAATGGCAAAAATCAATGAATATTGTAAATGCACAAACAGTAATTTCTCCGCATTGCAAGGAGCAATTCTGAAATTTTTTGCTTTTTCCTGCTCCTCTTAGCATGATAAAGAAGATTCAAAGAGAGTGAGATGCCAGCTGCTTTCATTCAGTCAGTAGCTTCAATCATTTCTGTACGTTTTTCAATGGCAAAAATCAATGAATATTGTAAATGCACAAACTGTAATTTCTCCGCATTGCAAGGTGCAATTCTGAAATTTTTTGCTTTTTCCTGCTCCTCTTAGCATGATAAAGAAGATTCAAAGAGAGTGAGATGCCAGCTCTTTTCATTCAGTCAGTAGCTTCAATCATTTCTGGACGTTTTTCAATGGCAAAAATCAATGAATATTGTAAATGCACAAACAGTAATTTCTCCGCATTGCAAGGTGCAATTCTGAAATTTTTTGCTTTTTCCTGCTCCTCTTAGCATGATAAAGAAGATTCAAAGAGAGTGAGATGCCAGCTCCTTTCATTCAATCAGTAGCTTCAAACATTTCTGGTATATGAATAACATGATGTTTTTCAATGGCAAAAATCAATGAATATTGTAAATGCACAAACAGTAATTTCTCCGCATTGCAAGGTGCAATTCTGAAATTTTTTGCTTTTTCCTGCTCCTCTTAGCATGATAAAGAAGATTCAAAGAGAGTGAGATGCCAGCTCATTTCATTCAGTCAGTAGCTTCAATCATTTCTGGACGTTTTTCAATGGCAAAAATCAATGAATATTGTAAATGCACAAACAGTAATTTCTCCGCATTGCAAGGTGCAATTCTGAAATTTTTTGCTTTTTCCTGCTCCTCTTAGCATGATAAAGAAGATTCAAAGAGAGTGAGATGCCAGCTCCTTTCATTCAGTCAGTAGCTTCAAACATTTCTGGTATATGAATAACATGATGTTTTTCAATGGCAAAAATTAATGAATATTGTAAATGCACAAACAGTAATTTCTCCGCATTGCAAGGTGCAATTCTGAAATTTTTTGCTTTTTCCAGCTCCTCTTAGCATGATAAAGAAGATTCAAAGAGAGTGAGATGCCAGCTCCTTTCATTCAGTCAGTAGCTTCAATCATTTCTGGACGTTTTTCAATGGCAAAAATCAATGAATATTGTAAATGCACAAACAGTAATTTCTCCGCATTGCAAGGTGCAATTCTGAAATTTTTTGCTTTATCCTGCTCCTCTTAGCATGATAAAGAAGATTCAAAGAGAGTGAGATGCCAGCTACTTTCATTCAGTCAGTAGCTTCAATCATTTCTGGACGTTTTTCAATGGTAAAAATCAATGAATATTGTAAATGCACAAACAGTAATTTCTCCGCATTGCAAGGTGCAATTCTGAAATTTTTTGCTTTTTCCTGCTCCTCTTAGCATGATAAAGAAGATTCAAAGAGAGTGAGATGCCAGCTCCTTTCATTCAGTCAGTAGCTTCAATCATTTCTGGACGTTTTTCAATGGCAAAAATCAATGAATATTGTAAATGCACAAACAGTAATTTCTTCGCATTGCAAGGTGCAATTCTGAAATGTTTTGCTTTTTCCTGCTCCTCTTAGCATGATAAAGAAGATTCAAAGAGAGTGAGATGCCAGCTCCTTTCATTCAGTCAGTAGCTTCAATCATTTCTGGTAAATGAATAACATGATGTTTTTCTATGGCAAAAATCAATGAATTTTGTAAATGCACAAACAGTAATTTCTCCGCATTGCAAGGCGCAATTCTGAAATTTTTTGCTTTTTCCTGCTCCTCTTAGCATGATAAAGAAGATTCAAAGAGAGTGAGATGCCAGCTCCTTTCATTCAGTCAGTAGCTTCAATCATTTCTGGATGTTTTTCAATGGCAAAAGTCAATGAATATTGTAAATGCACAAACTGTAATTTCTTCGCATTGCAAGGTGCAATTCTGAAATTTTTTGCTTTTCCTGCTCCTCTTAGCATGATAAAGAAGATTCATAGAGAGTGAGATGCCAGCTCCTTTCATTCAGTCAGTAGCTTCAATCATTTCTGGACGTTTTTCAATGGCAAAAATCAATGAATATTGTAATTGCACAAACAGTAATTTCTCCGCATTGCAAGGTGCAATTCTGAAATTTTTTGCTTTTTCCTGCTCCTCTTAGCATGATAAAGAAGATTCAAAGAGAGTGAGATGCCAGCTCCTTTCATTCAGTCAGTAGCTTCAATCATTTCTGGACGTTTTTCAATGGCAAAAATCAATGAATATTGTAAATGCACAAACAGTAATTTCTCCGCATTGCAAGGTGCAATTCTGAAATTTTTTGCTTTTTCCTGCTCCTCTTAGCATGATAAAGAAGATTCAAAGAGAGTGAGATGCCAGCTCCTTTCATTCAGTCAGTAGCTTCAATCATTTCTGGACGTTTTTCAATGGCAAAAATCAATGAATATTGTAAATGCACAAACTGTAATTTCTCCGCATTGTAAGGTGCAATTCTGAAATTTTTTGCTTTTTCCTGCTCCTCTTAGCATGATAAAGAAGATTCAAAGAGAGTGAGATGCCAGCTCCTTTCATTCAGTCAGTAGCTTCAATCATTTCTGGACGTTTTTCAATGGCAAAAATCAATGAATATTGTAAATGCACAAACAGTAATTTCTCCGCATTGCAAGGTGCAATTCTGAAATTTTTTGCTTTTTCCTGCTCCTCTTAGCATGATAAAGAAGATTCAAAGAGAGTGAGATGCCAGCTCCTTTCATTCAGTCAGTAGCTTCAAACATTTCTGGTATATGAATAACATGATGTTTTTCAATGGCAAAAATCAATGAATATTGT
Source organism: Phyllobates terribilis (assembly GCF_046119375.1). Classification (NCBI taxonomy): domain Eukaryota; kingdom Metazoa; phylum Chordata; class Amphibia; order Anura; family Dendrobatidae; genus Phyllobates; species Phyllobates terribilis. Next base: position 86,499 of record NW_027364728.1, read on the forward strand.
AAATGCACAAACAGTAATTTCTCCGCATTGCAAGGTGCAAGTCTGAAATTTTTTGCTTTTTCCTGCTCCTCTTAGCATGATAAAGAAGATTCAAAGAGAGTGAGATGCCAGCTACTTTCATTCAGTCAGTAGCTTCAATCATTTCTGGACGTTTTTCAATGGTAAAAATCAATGAATATTGTAAATGCACAAACAGTAATTTCTCCGCATTGCAAGGTGCAATTCTGAAATTTTTTGCTTTTTCCTGCTCCTCTTAGCATGATAAAGAAGATTCAAAGAGAGTGAGATGCCAGCTCCTTTCATTCAGTCAGTAGCTTCAATCATTTCTGGACGTTTTTCAATGGCAAAAATCAATGAATATTGTAAATGCACAAACAGTAATTTCTCCGCATTGCAAGGTGCAATTCTGAAATTTTTTGCTTTTTCCTGCTCCTCTTAGCATGATAAAGAAGTTTCAAAGAGAGTGAGATGCCAGCTCCTTTCATTCAGTCAGTAGCTTCAATCATTTCTGGTAAATGAATAACATGATGTTTTTCAATGGCAAAAATCAATGAATTTTGTAAATGCACAAACACTAATTTCTCCGCATTGCAAGGCGCAATTCTGAAATTTTTTGCTTTTTCCTGCTCCTCTTAGCATGATAAAGAAGATTCAAAGAGAGTGAGATGCCAGCTCCTTTCATTCAGTCAGTAGCTTCAATCATTTCTGGACGTTTTTCAATGGCAAAAATCAATGAATATTGTAATTGCACAAACAGTAATTTCTCCGCATTGCAAGGTGCAATTCTGAAATTTTTTGCTTTTTCCTGCTCCTCTTAGCATGATAAAGAAGATTCAAAGAGAGTGAGATGCCAGCTCCTTTCATTCAGTCAGTAGCTTCAAACATTTCTGGTATATGAATAACATGATGTTTTTCAATGGCAAAAATCAATGAATATTGTAAATGCACAAACAGTAATTTCTCCGCATTGCAAGGTGCAATTCTGAAATTTTTTGCTTTTTCCTGCTCCTCTTAGCATGATAAAGAAGATTCAAAGAGAGTGAGATGCCAGCTCCTTTCATTCAGTCAGTAGCTTCAATCATTTCTGGACGTTTTTCAATGGCAAAAATCAATGAATATTGTAAATGCACAAACAGTAATTTCTCCGCATTGCAAGGTGCAATTCTGAAATTTTTTGCTTTTTCCTGCTCCTCTTAGCATGATAAAGAAGATTCAAAGAGAGTGAGATGCCAGCTCCTTTCATTCAGTCAGTAGCTTCAATCATTTCTGGACGTTTTTCAATGGCAAAAATCAATGAATATTGTAAATGCACAAACTGTAATTTCTCCGCATTGTAAGGTGCAATTCTGAAATTTTTTGCTTTTTCCTGCTCCTCTTAGCATGATAAAGAAGATTCAAAGAGAGTGAGATGCCAGCTCCTTTCATTCAGTCAGTAGCTTCAATCATTTCTGGACGTTTTTCAATGGCAAAAATCAATGAATATTGTAAATGCACAAACAGTAATTTCTCCGCATTGCAAGGTGCAATTCTGAAATTTTTTGCTTTTTCCTGCTCCTCTTAGCATGATAAAGAAGATTCAAAGAGAGTGAGATGCCAGCTCCTTTCATTCAGTCAGTAGCTTCAAACATTTCTGGTATATGAATAACATGATGTTTTTCAATGGCAAAAATCAATGAATATTGTAAATGCACAAACAGTAATTTCTCCGCATTGCAAGGTGCAAGTCTGAAATTTTTTGCTTTTTCCTGCTCCTCTTAGCATGATAAAGAAGATTCAAAGAGAGTGAGATGCCAGCTACTTTCATTCAGTCAGTAGCTTCAATCATTTCTGGACGTTTTTCAATGGTAAAAATCAATGAATATTGTAAATGCACAAACAGTAATTTCTCCGCATTGCAAGGTGCAATTCTGAAATTTTTTGCTTTTTCCTGCTCCTCTTAGCATGATAAAGAAGATTCAAAGAGAGTGAGATGCCAGCTCCTTTCATTCAGTCAGTAGCTTCAATCATTTCTGGACGTTTTTCAATGGCAAAAATCAATGAATATTGTAAATGCACAAACAGTAATTTCTCCGCATTGCAAGGTGCAATTCTGAAATTTTTTGCTTTTTCCTGCTCCTCTTAGCATGATAAAGAAGTTTCAAAGAGAGTGAGATGCCAGCTCCTTTCATTCAGTCAGTAGCTTCAATCATTTCTGGTAAATGAATAACATGATGTTTTTCAATGGCAAAAATCAATGAATTTTGTAAATGCACAAACACTAATTTCTCCGCATTGCAAGGCGCAATTCTGAAATTTTTTGCTTTTTCCTGCTCCTCTTAGCATGATAAAGAAGATTCAAAGAGAGTGAGATGCCAGCTCCTTTCATTCAGTCAGTAGCTTCAATCATTTCTGGACGTTTTCAATGGCAAAAATCAATGAATATTGTAAATGCACAAACAGTAATTTCTCCGCATTGCAAGGTGCAATTCTGAAATTTTTTGCTTTTTCCTGCTCCTCTTAGCATGATAAAGAAGATTCAAAGAGAGTGAGGTGCCAGCTCCTTTCATTCAGTCAGTAGATTCAAACATTTCTGGTATATGAATAACATGTTTTTCAATGGCAAAAATCAATGAATATTGTAAATGCACAAACAGTAATTTCTCCGCATTGCAAGGAGCAATTCTGAAATTTTTTGCTTTTTCCTGCTCCTCTTAGCATGATAAAGAAGATTCAAAGAGAGTGAGATGCCAGCTCCTTTCATTCAGTCAGTAGCTTCAATCATTTCTGGACGTTTTTCAATGGCAAAAATCAATGAATATTGTAAATGCACAAACAGTAATTTCTCCGCATTGCAAGGTGCAATTCTGAAATTTTTTGCTTTTTCCTGCTCCTCTTAGCATGATAAAGAAGATTCAAAGAGAGTGAGATGCCAGCTCCTTTCATTCAGTCAGTAGCTTCAATCATTTCTGGACGTTTTTCAATGGCAAAAATCAATGAATATTGTAAATGCACAAACTGTAATTTCTCCGCATTGCAAGGTGCAATTCTGAAATTTTTTGCTTTTTCCTGCTCCTCTTAGCATGATAAAGAAGATTCAAAGAGAGTGAGATGCCAGCTCCTTTCATTCAGTCAGTAGCTTCAAACATTTCTGGTATATGAATAACATGTTTTTCAATGGCAAAAATCAATGAATATTGTAAATGCACAAACAGTAATTTCTCCGCATTGCAAGGTGCAATTCTGAAATTTTTTGCTTTTTCCTGCTCCTCTTAGCATGATAAAGAAGATTCAAAGAGAGTGAGATGCCAGCTCCTTTCATTCAGTCAGTAGCTTCAAACATTTCTGGTATATGAATAACATGATGTTTTTCAATGGCAAAAATCAATGAATATTGTAAATGCACAAACAGTAATTTCTCCGCATTGCAAGGTGCAATTCTGAAATTTTTTGCTTTTTCCTGCTCCTCTTAGCATGATAAAGAAGATTCAAAGAGAGTGAGATGCCAGCTCCTTTCATTCAGTCAGTAGCTTCAAACATTTCTGGTATATGAATAACATGATGTTTTTCAATGGCAAAAATCAATGAATATTGTAAATGCACAAACAGTAATTTCTCCGCATTGCAAGGTGCAATTCTGAAATTTTTTGCTTTTTCCTGCTCCTCTTAGCATGATAAAGAAGATTCAAAGAGAGTGAGATGCCAGCTCCTTTCATTGAGTCAGTAGCTTCAATCATTTCTGGACTTTTTTCAATGGCAAAAATCATTGAATATTGTAAATGCACAAACAGTAATTTCTCCGCATTGCAAGGTGCAATTCTGAAATTTTTTACTTTTTCTTGCTCCTCTTAGCATGATAAAGAAGATTCAAAGAGATTGAGATGCCAGCTCCTTTCATTCAGTCAGTAGCTTCAATCATTTCTGGTATATGAATAACATGATGTTTTTCAATGGCAAAAATCAATGAATATTGTAAATGCAAACAGTAATTTCTCCGCATTGCAAGGTGCAATTCTGAAATTTTTTGTTTTTTCCTGCTCCTCTTAGCATGATAAAGAAGATTCAAAGAGAGTGAGATGCCAGCTCCTTTCATTCAGTCAGTAGCTTCAAACATTTCTGGTATATGAATAACATGATGTTTTTCAATGGCAAAAATCAATGAATATTGTAAATGCACAAACAGTAATTTCTCCGCATTGCAAGGTGCAATTCTGAAATTTTTTGCTTTTTCCTGCTCCTCTTAGCATGTTAAAGAAGATTCAAAGAGAGTGAGATGCCAGCTCCTTTCGTTCAGTCAGTAGCCTCAATCATTTCTGGACGTTTTTCAATGGTAAAAATCAATGAATATTGTAAATGCACAAACAGTAATTTCTCCGCATTGCAAGGTGCAATTCTGAAATTTTTTGCTTTTTCCTGCTCCTCTTAGCATGATAAAGAAGATTCAAAGAGAGTGAGATGCCAGCTCCTTTCATTCAGTCAGTAGCTTCAAACATTTCTGGTATATGAATAACATGATGTTTTTCAATGGCAAAAATCAATGAATATTGTAAATGCACAAACAGTAATTTCTCCGCATTGCAAGGTGCAATTCTGAAATTTTTTGCTTTTTCCTGCTCCTCTTAGCATGATAAAGAAGATTCAAAGAGAGTGAGATGCCAGCTCCTTTCATTCAGTCAGTAGCTTCAATCATTTCTGGTATATGAATAACATGATGTTTTTCAATGGCAAAAATCAATGAATATTGTAAATGCACAAACAGTAATTTCTCCGCATTGCAAGGTGCAATTCTGAAATTTTTTGCTTTTTCCTGCTCCTCTTAGCATGATAAAGAAGATTCAAAGAGAGTGAGATGCCAGCTCCTTTCATTCAGTCAGTAGCTTCAATCATTTCTGGACGTTTTTCAATGGTAAAAATCAATGAATATTGTAAATGCACAAACAGTAATTTCTCCGCATTGCAAGGTGCAATTCTGAAATTTTTTGCTTTTTCCTGCTCCTCTTAGCATGATAAAGAAGATTCAAAGAGAGTGAGATGCCAGCTCCTTTCATTCAGTCAGTAGCTTCAAACATTTCTGGTATATGAATAACATGATGTTTTTCAATGGCAAAAATCAATGAATATTGTAAATGCACAAACAGTAATTTCTCCGCATTGCAAGGTGCAATTCTGAAATTTTTTGCTTTTTCCTGCTCCTCTTAGCATGATAAAGAAGATTCAAAGAGAGTGAGATGCCAGCTCCTTTCATTCAGTCAGTAGCTTCAATCATTTCTGGTATATGAATAACATGATGTTTTTCAATGGCAAAAATCAATGAATATTGTAAATGCACAAACAGTAATTTCTCCGCATTGCAAGGTGCAATTCTGAAATTTTTTGCTTTTTCCTGCTCCTCTTAGCATGATAAAGAAGATTCAAAGAGAGTGAGATGCCAGCTCCTTTCATTCAGTCAGTAGCTTCAATCATTTCTGGTATATGAATAACATGATGTTTTTCAATGGCAAAAATCAATGAATATTGTAAATGCACAAACAGTAATTTCTCCGCATTGCAAGGTGCAATTCTGAAATTTTTTGCTTTTTCCTGCTCCTCTTAGCATGATAAAGAAGATTCAAAGAGAGTGAGATGCCAGCTCCTTTCATTCAGTCAGTAGCTTCAATCATTTCTGGACGTTTTTCAATGGCAAAAATCAATGAATATTGCAAATGCACAAACAGTAATTTCTCCGCATTGCAAGGTGCAATTCTGAAATTTTTTGCTTTTTCCTGCTCCTCTTAGCATGATAAACAAGATTCAAAGAGAGTGAGATGCCAGCTCCTTTCATTCAGTCAGTAGCTTCAATCATTTCTGGACGTTTTTCAATGGCAAAAATCAATGAATATTGTAAATGCACAAACAGTAATTTCTCCGCATTGCAAGGTGCAATTCTGAAATTTTTTGCTTTTACCTGCTCCTCTTAGCATGATAAAGAAGATTCAAAGAGAGTGAGATGCCAGCTCCTTTCTTTCAGTCAGTAGCTTCAATCATTTCTGGACGTTTTTCAATGGCAAAAATCAATGAATATTGTAAATGCACAAACAGTAATTTCTCCGCATTGCAAGTTGCAATTCTGAAATTTTTTGCTTTTTCCTGCTCCTCTTAGCATGATAAAGAAGATTCAAAGAGAGTGAGATGCCAGCTCCTTTCATTCAGTCAGTAGCTTCAAACATTTCTGGTATATGAATAACATGATGTTTTTCAATGGCAAAAATCAATGAATATTGTAAATGCACAAACAGTAATTTCTCCGCATTGCAAGGTGCAATTCTGAAATTTTTTGCTTTTTCCTGCTCCTCTTAGCATGATGAAGATTCAAAGAGAGTGAGATGCCAGCTCCTTTCGTTCAGTCAGTAGCTTCAATCATTTCTGGACGTTTTTCAATGGCAAAAATCATTGAATATTATAAATGCACAAACAGTAATTTCTCCGCATTGCATAGTGCAATTCTGAAATTTTTTACTTTTTCCTGCTCCTCTTAGCATGATAAAGAAGATTCAAAGAGAGTGAGATGCCAGCTCCTTTCATTCAGTCAGTAGCTTCAATCATTTCTGGTATATGAATAACATGATGTTTTTCAATGGCAAAAATCAATGAATATTGTAAATGCACAAACAGTAATTTCTCCGCATTGCAAGGTGCAATTCTGAAATTTTTTGCTTTTTCCTGCTCCTCTTAGCATGATAAAGAAGATTCAAAGAGAGTGAGATGCCAGCTCCTTTCATTCAGTCCGTAGCTTCAATAATTTCTGGACGTTTTTCAATGGCAAAAATCAATGAATATTGTAAATGCACAAACAGTAATTTCTCCGCATTGCAAGGTGCAATTCTGAAATTTTTTGCTTTTTCCTGCTCCTCTTAGCATGATAAACATGATTCAAAGAGAGTGAGATGCCAGCTCCTTTCATTCAGTCAGTAGCTTCAATCATTTCTGGACGTTTTTCAATGGCAAAAATCAATGAATATTGTAAATGCACAAACAGTAATTTCTCCGCATTGCAAGGTGCAATTATGAAATTTTTTGCTTTTTCCTGCTCCTCTTAGCATGATAAAGAAGATTCAAAGAGAGTGAGATGCCAGCTCCTTTCATTCAGTCAGTAGCTTCAAACATTTCTGGTATATGAATAACATGATGTTTTTCAATGGCAAAAATCAATGAATATTGTAAATGCACAAACAGTAATTTCTCCGCATTGCAAGGTGCAATTCTGAAATTTTTTGCTTTTTCCTGCTCCTCTTAGCATGATAAAGAAGATTCAAAGAGAGTGAGATGCCAGCTCCTTTCATTCAGTCAGTAGCTTCAATCATTTCTGGATGTTTTTCAATGGCAAAAATCAATGAATATTGTAAATGCACAAACAGTAATTTCTCCGCATTGCAAGGTGCAATTCTGAAATTTTTTGCTTTTTCCTGCTCCTCTTAGCATGATAAACAAGATTCAAAGAGAGTGAGATGCCAGCTCCTTTCGTTCAGTCAGTAGCCTCAATCATTTCTGGACGTTTTTCAATGGTAAAAATCAATGAATATTGTAAATGCACAAACAGTAATTTCTCCGCATTGCAAGGTGCAATTCTGAAATTTTTTGCTTTTTCCTGCTCCTCTTAGCATGATAAAGAAGATTCAAAGAGAGTGAGATGCCAGCTCCTTTCATTCAGTCAGTAGCTTCAAACATTTCTGGTATATGAATAACATGATGTTTTTCAATGGCAAAAATCAATGAATATTGTAAATGCACAAACAGTAATTTCTCCGCATTGCAAGGTGCAATTCTGAAATTTTTTGCTTTTTCCTGCTCCTCTTAGCATGATAAAGAAGATTCAAAGAGAGTGAGATGCCAGCTCCTTTCATTCAGTCAGTAGCTTCAATCATTTCTGGTATATGAATAACATGATGTTTTTCAATGGCAAAAATCAATGAATATTGTAAATGCACAAACAGTAATTTCTCCGCATTGCAAGGTGCAATTCTGAAATTTTTTGCTTTTTCCTGCTCCTCTTAGCATGATAAAGAAGATTCAAAGAGAGTGAGATGCCAGCTCCTTTCATTCAGTCAGTAGCTTCAATCATTTCTGGACGTTTTTCAATGGCAAAAATCAATGAATATTGCAAATGCACAAACAGTAATTTCTCCGCATTTCAAGGTGCAATTCTGAAATTTTTTGCTTTTTCCTGCTCCTCTTAGCATGATAAACAAGATTCAAAGAGAGTGAGATGCCAGCTCCTTTCATTCAGTCAGTAGCTTCAATCATTTCTGGACGTTTTTCAATGGCAAAAATCAATGAATATTGTAAATGCACAAACAGTAATTTCTCCGCATTGCAAGGTGCAATTCTGAAATTTTTTGCTTTTACCTGCTCCTCTTAGCATGATAAAGAAGATTCAAAGAGAGTGAGATGCCAGCTCCTTTCTTTCAGTCAGTAGCTTCAATCATTTCTGGACGTTTTTCAATGGCAAAAATCAATGAATATTGTAAATGCACAAACAGTAATTTCTCCGCATTGCAAGTTGCAATTCTGAAATTTTTTGCTTTTTCCTGCTCCTCTTAGCATGATAAAGAAGATTCAAAGAGAGTGAGATGCCAGCTCCTTTCATTCAGTCAGTAGCTTCAAACATTTCTGGTATATGAATAACATGATGTTTTTCAATGGCAAAAATCAATGAATATTGTAAATGCACAAACAGTAATTTCTCCGCATTGCAAGGTGCAATTCTGAAATTTTTTGCTTTTTCCTGCTCCTCTTAGCATGATGAAGATTCAAAGAGAGTGAGATGCCAGCTCCTTTCGTTCAGTCAGTAGCTTCAATCATTTCTGGACGTTTTTCAATGGCAAAAATCATTGAATATTATAAATGCACAAACAGTAATTTCTCCGCATTGCATAGTGCAATTCTGAAATTTTTTACTTTTTCCTGCTCCTCTTAGCATGATAAAGAAGATTCAAAGAGAGTGAGATGCCAGCTCCTTTCATTCAGTCAGTAGCTTCAATCATTTCTGGTATATGAATAACATGATGTTTTTCAATGGCAAAAATCAATGAATATTGTAAATGCACAAACAGTAATTTCTCCGCATTGCAAGGTGCAATTCTGAAATTTTTTGCTTTTTCCTGCTCCTCTTAGCATGTTAAAGAAGATTCAAAGAGAGTGAGATGCCAGCTCCTTTCGTTCAGTCAGTAGCCTCAATCATTTCTGGACGTTTTTCAATGGTAAAAATCAATGAATATTGTAAATGCACAAACAGTAATTTCTCCGCATTGCAAGGTGCAATTCTGAAATTTTTTGCTTTTTCCTGCTCCTCTTAGCATGATAAAGAAGATTCAAAGAGAGTGAGATGCCAGCTCCTTTCATTCAGTCAGTAGCTTCAAACATTTCTGGTATATGAATAACATGATGTTTTTCAATGGCAAAAATCAATGAATATTGTAAATGCACAAACAGTAATTTCTCCGCATTGCAAGGTGCAATTCTGAAATTTTTTGCTTTTTCCTGCTCCTCTTAGCATGATAAAGAAGATTCAAAGAGAGTGAGATGCCAGCTCCTTTCATTCAGTCAGTAGCTTCAATCATTTCTGGTATATGAATAACATGATGTTTTTCAATGGCAAAAATCAATGAATATTGTAAATGCACAAACAGTAATTTCTCCGCATTGCAAGGTGCAATTCTGAAATTTTTTGCTTTTTCCTGCTCCTCTTAGCATGATAAAGAAGATTCAAAGAGAGTGAGATGCCAGCTCCTTTCATTCAGTCAGTAGCTTCAATCATTTCTGGACGTTTTTCAATGGCATAAATCAATGAATATTGCAAATGCACAAACAGTAATTTCTCCGCATTGCAAGGTGCAATTCTGAAATTTTTTGCTTTTTCCTGCTCCTCTTAGCATGATAAACAAGATTCAAAGAGAGTGAGATGCCAGCTCCTTTCATTCAGTCAGTAGCTTCAATCATTTCTGGACGTTTTTCAATGGCAAAAATCAATGAATATTGTAAATGCACAAACAGTAATTTCTCCGCATTGCAAGGTGCAATTCTGAAATTTTTTGCTTTTACCTGCTCCTCTTAGCATGATAAAGAAGATTCAAAGAGAGTGAGATGCCAGCTCCTTTCTTTCAGTCAGTAGCTTCAATCATTTCTGGACGTTTTTCAATGGCAAAAATCAATGAATATTGTAAATGCACAAACAGTAATTTCTCCGCATTGCAAGTTGCAATTCTGAAATTTTTTGCTTTTTCCTGCTCCTCTTAGCATGATAAAGAAGATTCAAAGAGAGTGAGATGCCAGCTCCTTTCATTCAGTCAGTAGCTTCAAACATTTCTGGTATATGAATAACATGATGTTTTTCAATGGCAAAAATCAATGAATATTGTAAATGCACAAACAGTAATTTCTCCGCATTGCAAGGTGCAATTCTGAAATTTTTTGCTTTTTCCTGCTCCTCTTAGCATGATGAAGATTCAAAGAGAGTGAGATGCCAGCTCCTTTCGTTCAGTCAGTAGCTTCAATCATTTCTGGACGTTTTTCAATGGCAAAAATCATTGAATATTATAAATGCACAAACAGTAATTTCTCCGCATTGCATAGTGCAATTCTGAAATTTTTTACTTTTTCCTGCTCCTCTTAGCATGATAAAGAAGATTCAAAGAGAGTGAGATGCCAGCTCCTTTCATTCAGTCAGTAGCTTCAATCATTTCTGGTATATGAATAACATGATGTTTTTCAATGGCAAAAATCAATGAATATTGTAAATGCACAAACAGTAATTTCTCCGCATTGCAAGGTGCAATTCTGAAATTTTTTGCTTTTTCCTGCTCCTCTTAGCATGATAAAGAAGATTCAAAGAGAGTGAGATGCCAGCTCCTTTCATTCAGTCAGTAGCTTCAATAATTTCTGGACGTTTTTCAATGGCAAAAATCAATGAATATTGTAAATGCACAAACAGTAATTTCTCCGCATTGCAAGGTGCAATTCTGAAATTTTTTGCTTTTTCCTGCTCCTCTTAGCATGATAAACATGATTCAAAGAGAGTGAGATGCCAGCTCCTTTCATTCAGTCAGTAGCTTCAATCATTTCTGGACGTTTTTCAATGGCAAAAATCAATGAATATTGTAAATGCACAAACAGTAATTTCTCCGCATTGCAAGGTGCAATTATGAAATTTTTTGCTTTTTCCTGCTCCTCTTAGCATGATAAAGAAGATTCAAAGAGAGTGAGATGCCAGCTCCTTTCATTCAGTCAGTAGCTTCAAACATTTCTGGTATATGAATAACATGATGTTTTTCAATGGCAAAAATCAATGAATATTGTAAATGCACAAACAGTAATTTCTCCGCATTGCAAGGTGCAATTCTGAAATTTTTTGCTTTTTCCTGCTCCTCTTAGCATGATAAAGAAGATTCAAAGAGAGTGAGATGCCAGCTCCTTTCATTCAGTCAGTAGCTTCAATCATTTCTGGATGTTTTTCAATGGCAAAAATCAATGAATATTGTAAATGCACAAACAGTAATTTCTCCGCATTGCAAGGTGCAATTCTGAAATTTTTTGCTTTTTCCTGCTCCTCTTAGCATGATAAACAAGATTCAAAGAGAGTGAGATGCCAGCTCCTTTCGTTCAGTCAGTAGCCTCAATCATTTCTGGACGTTTTTCAATGGTAAAAATCAATGAATATTGTAAATGCACAAACAGTAATTTCTCCGCATTGCAAGGTGCAATTCTGAAATTTTTTGCTTTTTCCTGCTCCTCTTAGCATGATAAAGAAGATTCAAAGAGAGTGAGATGCCAGCTCCTTTCATTCAGTCAGTAGCTTCAAACATTTCTGGTATATGAATAACATGATGTTTTTCAATGGCAAAAATCAATGAATATTGTAAATGCACAAACAGTAATTTCTCCGCATTGCAAGGTGCAATTCTGAAATTTTTTGCTTTTTCCTGCTCCTCTTAGCATGATAAAGAAGATTCAAAGAGAGTGAGATGCCAGCTCCTTTCATTCAGTCAGTAGCTTCAATCATTTCTGGTATATGAATAACATGATGTTTTTCAATGGCAAAAATCAATGAATATTGTAAATGCACAAACAGTAATTTCTCCGCATTGCAAGGTGCAATTCTGAAATTTTTTGCTTTTTCCTGCTCCTCTTAGCATGATAAAGAAGATTCAAAGAGAGTGAGATGCCAGCTCCTTTCATTCAGTCAGTAGCTTCAATCATTTCTGGACGTTTTTCAATGGCAAAAATCAATGAATATTGCAAATGCACAAACAGTAATTTCTCCGCATTGCAAGGTGCAATTCTGAAATTTTTTGCTTTTTCCTGCTCCTCTTAGCATGATAAACAAGATTCAAAGAGAGTGAGATGCCAGCTCCTTTCATTCAGTCAGTAGCTTCAATCATTTCTGGACGTTTTTCAATGGCAAAAATCAATGAATATTGTAAATGCACAAACAGTAATTTCTCCGCATTGCAAGGTGCAATTCTGAAATTTTTTGCTTTTACCTGCTCCTCTTAGCATGATAAAGAAGATTCAAAGAGAGTGAGATGCCAGCTCCTTTCTTTCAGTCAGTAGCTTCAATCATTTCTGGACGTTTTTCAATGGCAAAAATCAATGAATATTGTAAATGCACAAACAGTAATTTCTCCGCATTGCAAGTTGCAATTCTGAAATTTTTTGCTTTTTCCTGCTCCTCTTAGCATGATAAAGAAGATTCAAAGAGAGTGAGATGCCAGCTCCTTTCATTCAGTCAGTAGCTTCAAACATTTCTGGTATATGAATAACATGATGTTTTTCAATGGCAAAAATCAATGAATATTGTAAATGCACAAACAGTAATTTCTCCGCATTGCAAGGTGCAATTCTGAAATTTTTTGCTTTTTCCTGCTCCTCTTAGCATGATGAAGATTCAAAGAGAGTGAGATGCCAGCTCCTTTCGTTCAGTCAGTAGCTTCAATCATTTCTGGACGTTTTTCAATGGCAAAAATCATTGAATATTATAAATGCACAAACAGTAATTTCTCCGCATTGCATAGTGCAATTCTGAAATTTTTTACTTTTTCCTGCTCCTCTTAGCATGATAAAGAAGATTCAAAGAGAGTGAGATGCCAGCTCCTTTCATTCAGTCAGTAGCTTCAATCATTTCTGGTATATGAATAACATGATGTTTTTCAATGGCAAAAATCAATGAATATTGTAAATGCACAAACAGTAATTTCTCCGCATTGCAAGGTGCAATTCTGAAATTTTTTGCTTTTTCCTGCTCCTCTTAGCATGATAAAGAAGATTCAAAGAGAGTGAGATGCCAGCTCCTTTCATTCAGTCAGTAGCTTCAATAATTTCTGGACGTTTTTCAATGGCAAAAATCAATGAATATTGTAAATGCACAAACAGTAATTTCTCCGCATTGCAAGCTGCAATTCTGAAATTTTTTGCTTTTTCCTGCTCCTCTTAGCATGATAAACATGATTCAAAGAGAGTGAGATGCCAGCTCCTTTCATTCAGTCAGTAGCTTCAATCATTTCTGGACGTTTTTCAATGGCAAAAATCAATGAATATTGTAAATGCACAAACAGTAATTTCTCCGCATTGCAAGGTGCAATTATGAATTTTTTTGCTTTTTCCTGCTCCTCTTAGCATGATAAAGAAGATTCAAAGAGAGTGAGATGCCAGCTCCTTTCATTCAGTCAGTAGCTTCAAACATTTCTGGTATATGAATAACATGATGTTTTTCAATGGCAAAAATCAATGAATATTGTAAATGCACAAACAGTAATTTCTCCGCATTGCAAGGTGCAATTCTGAAATTTTTTGCTTTTTCCTGCTCCTCTTAGCATGATAAAGAAGATTCAAAGAGAGTGAGATGCCAGCTCCTTTCATTCAGTCAGTAGCTTCAATCATTTCTGGATGTTTTTCAATGGCAAAAATCAATGAATATTGTAAATGCACAAACAGTAATTTCTCCGCATTGCAAGGTGCAATTCTGAAATTTTTTGCTTTTTCCTGCTCCTCTTAGCATGATAAACAAGATTCAAAGAGAGTGAGATGCCAGCTCCTTTCATTCAGTCAGTAGCTTCAATCATTTCTGGACGTTTTTCAATGGCAAAAATCAATGAATATCGTAAATGCACAAACAGTAATTTCTCCGCATTGCAAGGTGCAATTCTGAAATTTTTTGCTTTTTCCTGCTCCTCTTAGCATGATAAAGAAGATTCAAAGAGAGTGAGATGCCAGCTCCTTTCATTCAGTCAGTAGCTTCAAACATTTCTGGTATATGAATAACATGATGTTTTTCAATGGCAAAAATCAATGAATATTGTAAATGCACAAACAGTAATTTCTCCGCATTGCAAGGTGCAAGTCTGAAATTTTTTGCTTTTTCCTGCTCCTCTTAGCATGATAAAGAAGATTCAAAGAGAGTGAGATGCCAGCTACTTTCATTCAGTCAGTAGCTTCAATCATTTCTGGACGTTTTTCAATGGTAAAAATCAATGAATATTGTAAATGCACAAACAGTAATTTCTCCACATTGCAAGGTGCAATTCTGAAATTTTTTGCTTTTTCCTGCTCCTCTTAGCATGATAAAGAAGATTCAAAGAGAGTGAGATGCCAGCTCCTTTCATTCAGTCAGTAGCTTCAAACATTTCTGGTATATGAATAACATGATGTTTTTCAATGGCAAAAATCAATGAATATTGTAAATGCACAAACAGTAATTTCTCCGCATTGCAAGGTGCAATTCTGAAATTTTTTGCTTTTTCCTGCTCCTCTTAGCATGATAAAGAAGATTGAAAGAGAGTGAGATGCCAGCTCCTTTCATTCAGTCAGTAGCTTCAATCATTTCTGGATGTTTTTCAATGGCAAAAATCAATGAATATTGTAAATGCACAAACTGTAATTTCTCCGCATTGCAAGGTGCAATTCTGAAATTTTTTGCTTTTTCCTGCTCCTCTTAGCATGATGAAGATTCAAAGAGAGTGAGATGCCAGCTCCTTTCGTTCAGTCAGTAGCTTCAATCATTTCTGGACGTTTTTCAATGGCAAAAATCATTGAATATTATAAATGCACAAACAGTAATTTCTCCGCATTGCATAGTGCAATTCTGAAATTTTTTACTTTTTCCTGCTCCTCTTAGCATGATAAAGAAGATTCAAAGAGAGTGAGATGCCAGCTCCTTTCATTCAGTCAGTAGCTTCAATCATTTCTGGTATATGAATAACATGATGTTTTTCAATGGCAAAAATCAATGAATATTGTAAATGCACAAACAGTAATTTCTCCGCATTGCAAGGTGCAATTCTGAAATTTTTTGCTTTTTCCTGCTCCTCTTAGCATGATAAAGAAGATTCAAAGAGAGTGAGATGCCAGCTCCTTTCATTCAGTCAGTAGCTTCAATAATTTCTGGACGTTTTTCAATGGCAAAAATCAATGAATATTGTAAATGCACAAACAGTAATTTCTCCGCATTGCAAGCTGCAATTCTGAAATTTTTTGCTTTTTCCTGCTCCTCTTAGCATGATAAACATGATTCAAAGAGAGTGAGATGCCAGCTCCTTTCATTCAGTCAGTAGCTTCAATCATTTCTGGACGTTTTTCAATGGCAAAAATCAATGAATATTGTAAATGCACAAACAGTAATTTCTCCGCATTGCAAGGTGCAATTATGAAATTTTTTGCTTTTTCCTGCTCCTCTTAGCATGATAAAGAAGATTCAAAGAGAGTGAGATGCCAGCTCCTTTCATTCAGTCAGTAGCTTCAAACATTTCTGGTATATGAATAACATGATGTTTTTCAATGGCAAAAATCAATGAATATTGTAAATGCACAAACAGTAATTTCTCCGCATTGCAAGGTGCAATTCTGAAATTTTTTGCTTTTTCCTGCTCCTCTTAGCATGATAAAGAAGATTCAAAGAGAGTGAGATGCCAGCTCCTTTCATTCAGTCAGTAGCTTCAATCATTTCTGGATGTTTTTCAATGGCAAAAATCAATGAATATTGTAAATGCACAAACAGTAATTTCTCCGCATTGCAAGGTGCAATTCTGAAATTTTTTGCTTTTTCCTGCTCCTCTTAGCATGATAAACAAGATTCAAAGAGAGTGAGATGCCAGCTCCTTTCATTCAGTCAGTAGCTTCAATCATTTCTGGACGTTTTTCAATGGCAAAAATCAATGAATATCGTAAATGCACAAACAGTAATTTCTCCGCATTGCAAGGTGCAATTCTGAAATTTTTTGCTTTTTCCTGCTCCTCTTAGCATGATAAAGAAGATTCAAAGAGAGTGAGATGCCAGCTCCTTTCATTCAGTCAGTAGCTTCAAACATTTCTGGTATATGAATAACATGATGTTTTTCAATGGCAAAAATCAATGAATATTGTAAATGCACAAACAGTAATTTCTCCGCATTGCAAGGTGCAAGTCTGAAATTTTTTGCTTTTTCCTGCTCCTCTTAGCATGATAAAGAAGATTCAAAGAGAGTGAGATGCCAGCTACTTTCATTCAGTCAGTAGCTTCAATCATTTCTGGACGTTTTTCAATGGTAAAAATCAATGAATATTGTAAATGCACAAACAGTAATTTATCCACATTGCAAGGTGCAATTCTGAAATTTTTTGCTTTTTCCTGCTCCTCTTAGCATGATAAAGAAGATTCAAAGAGAGTGAGATGCCAGCTCCTTTCATTCAGTCAGTAGCTTCAAACATTTCTGGTATATGAATAACATGATGTTTTTCAATGGCAAAAATCAATGAATATTGTAAATGCACAAACAGTAATTTCTCCGCATTGCAAGGTGCAATTCTGAAATTTTTTGCTTTTTCCTGCTCCTCTTAGCATGATAAAGAAGATTGAAAGAGAGTGAGATGCCAGCTCCTTTCATTCAGTCAGTAGCTTCAATCATTTCTGGATGTTTTTCAATGGCAAAAATCAATGAATATTGTAAATGCACAAACTGTAATTTCTCCGCATTGCAAGGTGCAATTCTGAAATTTTTTGCTTTTTCCTGCTCCTCTTAGCATAATAAAGAAGATTCAAAGAGAGTGAGATGCCAGCTCCTTTCATTCAGTCAGTAGCTTCAATCATTTCTGGACGTTTTTCAATGGCAAAAATCAATGAATATTGTAAATGCACAAACAGTAATTTCTCCGCATTGCAAGGTGCAATTCTGAAATTTTTTGCTTTTTCCTGCTCCTCTTAGCATGATAAAGAAGATTCAAAGAGAGTGAGATGCCAGCTCCTTTCATTCAGTCAGTACCTTCAATCATTTCTGGACGTTTTTCAATGGCAAAAATCAATGAATATTGTAAATGCACAAACAGTAATTTCTCCGCATTGCAAGGTGCAATTCTGAAATTTTTTGCTTTTTCCCGCTCCTCTTAGCATGATAAAGATTCAAAGAGAGTGAGGTGCCAGCTCCTTTCATTCAGTCAGTAGCTTCAAACATTTCTGGTATATGAATAACATGTTTTTCAATGGCAAAAATCAATGAATATTGTAAATGCACAAACAGTAATTTCTCCGCATTGCAAGGTGCAATTCTGAAATTTTTTGCTTTTTCCTGCTCCTCTTAGCATGATAAAGAAGATTCAAAGAGAGTGAGATGCCAGCTCCTTTCATTCTGTCAGTAGCTTCAAACATTTCTGGTATATGAATAACATGATGTTTTTCAATGGCAAAAATCAATGAATATTGTAAATGCACAAACAGTAATTTCTCCGCATTGCAAGGTGCAATTCTGAAATTTTTTGCTTTTTCCTGCTCCTCTTAGCATGATAAAGAAGATTCAAAGAGAGTGAGATGCCAGCTCCTTTCATTCAGTCAGTAGCTTCAATCATTTCTGGATGTTTTTCAATGGCAAAAATCAATGAATATTGTAAATGCACAAACTGTAATTTCTCCGCATTGCAAGGTGCAATTCTGAAATTTTTTGCTTTTTCCTGCTCCTCTTAGCATGATAAAGAAGATTCAAAGAGAGTGAGATGCCAGCTCCTTTCATTCAGTCAGTAGCTTCAATCATTTCTGGACGTTTTTCAATGGCAAAAATCAATGAATATTGTAAATGCACAAACAGTAATTTCTCGGCATTGCAAAGTGCAATTCTGAAATTTTTTGCTTTTTCCTGCTCCTCTTAGCATGATAAAGAAGATTCAAAGAGAGTGAGATGCCAGCTCCTTTCATTCAGTCAGTACCTTCAATCATTTCTGGACGTTTTTCAATGGCAAAAATCAATGAAAATTGTAAATGCACAAACAGTAATTTCTCCGCATTGCAAGGTGCGATTCTGAAATTTTTTGCTTTTTCCTGCTCATCTTAGCATGATAAAGAAGATTCAAAGAGAGTGAGATGCCAGCTCCTTTCATTCAGTCAGTAGCTTCAAACATTTCTGGTATATGAATAACATGATGTTTTTCAATGGCAAAAATCAATGAATATTGTAAATGCACAAACAGTAATTTCTCCGCATTGCAAGGTGCAAGTCTGAAATTTTTTGCTTTTTCCTGCTCCTCTTAGCATGATAAAGAAGATTCAAAGAGAGTGAGATGCCAGCTACTTTCATTCAGTCAGTAGCTTCAATCATTTCTGGACCTTTTTCAATGGTAAAAATCAATGAATATTGTAAATGCACAAACAGTAATTTCTCCACATTGCAAGGTGCAATTCTGAAATTTTTTGCTTTTTCCTGCTCCTCTTAGCATGATAAAGAAGATTCAAAGAGAGTGAGATGCCAGCTCCTTTCATTCAGTCAGTAGCTTCAAACATTTCTGGTATATGAATAACATGATGTTTTACAATGGCAAAAATCAATGAATATTGTAAATGCACAAACAGTAATTTCTCCGCATTGCAAGGTGCAATTCTGAAATTTTTTGCTTTTTCCTGCTCCTCTTAGCATGATAAAGAAGATTCAAAGAGAGTGAGATGCCAGCTCCTTTCATTCAGTCAGTAGCTTCAAACATTTCTGGTATATGAATAACATGATGTTTTTCAATGGCAAAAATCAATGAATATTGTAAATGCACAAACAGTAATTTCTCCGCATTGCAAGGTGCAATTCTGAAATTTTTTGCTTTTTCCTGCTCCTCTTAGCATGATAAAGAAGATTCAAAGAGAGTGAGATGCCAGCTCCTTTCATTCAGTCAGTAGCTTCAATCATTTCTGGATGTTTTTCAATGGCAAAAATCAATGAATATTGTAAATGCACAAACAGTAATTTCTCCGCATTGCAAGGTGCAATTCTGAAATTTTTTGCTTTTTCCTGCTCCTCTTAGCATGATAAAGAAGATTCAAAGAGAGTGAGATGTCAGCTCCTTTCATTCAGTCAGTAGCTTCAAACATTTCTGGTATATGAATAACATGATGTTTTTCAATGGCAAAAATCAATGAATTTTGTAAATGCACAAACAGTAATTTCTCCGCATTGCAAGGTGCAATTCTGAAATTTTTTGCTTTTTCCTGCTCCTCTTAGCATGATAAAGAAGATTCAAAGAGAGTGAGATGCCAGTTCCTTTCATTCAGTCAGTAGCTTCAATCATTTCTGGACGTTTTTCAATGGCAAAAATCAATGAATATTGTAAATGCACAAACAGTAATTTCTCCGCATTGCAAGGTGCAATTCTGAAATTTTTTGCTTTTTCCTGCTCCTCTTAGCATGATAAAGAAGATTCAAAGAGAGTGAGATGCCAGCTCCTTTCATTCAGTCAGTATCTTCAATCATTTCTGGTATATGAATAACATGATGTTTTTCAATGGCAAAAATCAATGAATATTGTAAATGCACAAACAGTAATTTCTCCGCATTGCAAGGTGCAATTCTGAAATTTTTTGCTTTTTCCTGCTCCTCTTAGCATGATAAAGAAGATTCAAAGAGAGTGAGATGCCAGCTCCTTTCATTCAGTCAGTAGCTTCAATCATTTCTGGACGTTTTTCAATGGCAAAAATCAATGAATATTGTAAATGCACAAACAGTAATTTCTCCGCATTGCAAGGTGCAATTCTGAAATTTTTTGCTTTTTCCTGCTCCTCTTAGCATGATAAACAAGATTCAAAGAGAGTGAGATGCCAGCTCCTTTCATTCAGTCAGTAGCTTCAATCATTTCTGGACGTTTTTCAATGGCAAAAATCAATGAATATTGTAAATGCACAAACAGTAATTTCTCCGCATTGCAAGGTGCAATTCTGAAATTTTTTGCTTTTTCCTGCTCCTCTTAGCATGATAAAGAAGATTCAAAGAGAGTGAGATGCCAGCTCCTTTCATTCAGTCAGTAGCTTCAAACATTTCTGGTATATGAATAACATGATGTTTTTCAATGGCAAAAATCAATGAATATTGTAAATGCACAAACAGTAATTTCTCCGCATTGCAAGGTGCAAGTCTGAAATTTTTTGCTTTTTCCTGCTCCTCTTAGCATGATAAAGAAGATACAAAGAGAGTGAGATGCCAGCTACTTTCATTCAGTCAGTAGCTTCAATCATTTCTGGATGTTTTTCAATGGTAAAAATCAATGAATATTGTAAATGCACAAACAGTAATTTCTCCACATTGCAAGGTGCAATTCTGAAATTTTTTGCTTTTTCCTGCTCCTCTTAGCATGATAAAGAAGATTCAAAGAGAGTGAGATGCCAGCTCCTTTCATTCAGTCAGTAGCTTCAAACATTTCTGGTATATGAATAACATGATGTTTTTCAATGGCAAAAATCAATGAATATTGTAAATGCACAAACAGTAATTTCTCTGCATTGCAAGGTGCAATTCTGAAATTTTTTGCTTTTTCCTGCTCCTCTTAGCATGATAAAGAAGATTCAAAGAGAGTGAGATGCCAGCTACTTTCATTCAGTCAGTAGCTTCAATCATTTCTGGATGTTTTTCAATGGTAAAAATCAATGAATATTGTAAATGCACAAACAGTAATTTCTCCACATTGCAAGGTGCAATTCTGAAATTTTTTGCTTTTTCCTGCTCCTCTTAGCATGATAAAGAAGATTCAAAGAGAGTGAGATGCCAGCTCCTTTCATTCAGTCAGTAGCTTCAAACATTTCTGGTATATGAATAACATGATGTTTTTCAATGGCAAAAATCAATGAATATTGTAAATGCACAAACAGTAATTTCTCCGCATTGCAAGGTGCAATTCTGAAATTTTTTGCTTTTTCCTGCTCCTCTTAGCATGATAAAGAAGATTCAAAGAGAGTGAGATGCCAGCTCCTTTCATTCAGTCAGTAGCTTCAAACATTTCTGGTATATGAATAACATGATGTTTTTCAATGGCAAAAATCAATGAATATTGTAAATGCACAAACAGTAATTTCTCCGCATTGCAAGGTGCAATTCTGAAATTTTTTGCTTTTTCCTGCTCCTCTTAGCATGATAAAGAATATTCAAAGAGAGTGAGATGCCAGCTCCTTTCATTCAGTCAGTAGCTTCAATCATTTCTGGATGTTTTTCAATGGCAAAAATCAATGAATATTGTAAATGCACAAACTGTAATTTCTCCGCATTGCAAGGTGCAATTCTGAAATTTTTTGTTTTTTCCTGCTCCTCTTAGCATGATAAAGAAGATTCAAAGAGAGTGAGATGCCAGCTCCTTTCATTCAGTCAGTAGCTTCAATCATTTCTGGACGTTTTTCAATGGCAAAAATCAATGAATATTGTAAATGCACAAACAGTAATTTCTCCGCATTGCAAGGTGCAATTCTGAAATTTTTTGCTTTTTCCTGCTCCTCTTAGCATGATAAAGAAGATTCAAAGAGAGTGAGATGCCAGCTCCTTTCATTCAGTCAGTACCTTCAATCATTTCTGGATGTTTTTCAATGGCAAAAATCAATGAATATTGTAAATGCACAAACAGTAATTTCTCCGCATTGCAAGGTGCAATTCTAAAATTTTTTGCTTTTTCCCGCTCCTCTTAGCATGATAAAGAAGATTCAAAGAGAGTGAGGTGCCAGCTCCTTTCATTCAGTCAGTAGCTTCAAACATTTCTGGTATATGAATAACATGTTTTTCAATGGCAAAAATCAATGAATATTGTAAATGCACAAACAGTAATTTCTCCGCATTGCAAGGTGCAATTCTGAAATTTTTTGATTTTTCCCGCTCCTCTTAGCATGATAAAGAAGATTCAAAGAGAGTGAGATGCCAGCTCCTTTCATTCAGTCAGTAGCTTCAATCATTTCTGGACGTTTTTCAATGGCAAAAATCAATGAATATTGTAAATGCACAAACAGTAATTTCTCCGCATTGCAAGGTGCAATTCTGAAATTTTTTGCTTTTTCCTGCTCCTCTTAGCATGATAAAGAAGATTCAAAGAGAGTGAGATGCCAGCTCCTTTCATTCAGTCAGTAGCTTCAAACATTTCTGGTATATGAATAACATGATGTTTTTCAATGGCAAAAATCAATGAATATTGTAAATGCACAAACAGTAATTTCTCCGCATTGCAAGGTGCAATTCTGAAATTTTTTGCTTTTTCCTGCTCCTCTTAGCATGATAAAGAAGATTCAAAGAGAGTGAGATGCCAGCTCCTTTCATTCAGTCAGTAGCTTCAAACATTTCTGGTATATGAATAACATGATGTTTTTCAATGGCAAAAATCAATGAATATTGTAAATGCACAAACAGTAATTTCTCCGCATTGCAAGGTGCAATTCTGAAATTTTTTGCTTTTTCCTGCTCCTCTTAGCATGATAAAGAAGATTCAAAGAGAGTGAGATGCCAGCTCCTTTCATTCAGTCAGTAGCTTCAATCATTTCTGGACGTTTTTCAATGGCAAAAATCAATGAATATTGTAAATGCACAAACAGTAATTTCTCCGCATTGCAAGGTGCAATTCTGAAATTTTTTGCTTTTTCCTGCTCCTCTTAGCATGATAAAGAAGATTCAAAGAGAGTGAGATGCCAGCTCCTTTCATTCAGTCAGTAGCTTCAATCATTTCTGGACGTTTTTCAATGGCAAAAATCAATGAATATTGTAAATGCACAAACAGTAATTTCTCCGCATTGCAAGGTGCAATTCTGAAATTTTTTGCTTTTTCCTGCTCCTCTTAGCATGATAAAGAAGATTCAAAGAGAGTGAGATGCCAGCTCCTTTCATTCAGTCAGTAGCTTCAATCATTTCTGGACGTTTTTCAATGGCAAAAATCAATGAATATTGTAAATGCACAAACAGTAATTTCTCCGCATTGCAAGGTGCAATTCTGAAATTTTTTGCTTTTTCCTGCTCCTCTTAGCATGATAAAGAAGATTCAAAGAGAGTGAGATGCCAGCTCCTTTCATTCAGTCAGTACCTTCAATCATTTCTGGATGTTTTTCAATGGCAAAAATCAATGAATATTGTAAATGCACAAACAGTAATTTCTCCGCATTGCAAGGTGCAATTCTGAAATTTTTTGCTTTTTCCCGCTCCTCTTAGCATGATAAAGAAGATTCAAAGAGAGTGAGGTGCCAGCTCCTTTCATTCAGTCAGTAGCTTCAAACATTTCTGGTATATGAATAACATGTTTTTCAATGGCAAAAATCAATGAATATTGTAAATGCACAAACAGTAATTTCTCCGCATTGCAAGGTGCAATTCTGAAATTTTTTGATTTTTCCTGCTCCTCTTAGCATGATAAAGAAGATTCAAAGAGAGTGAGATGCCAGCTCCTTTCATTCAGTCAGTAGCTTCAATCATTTCTGGACGTTTTTCAATGGCAAAAATCAATGAATATTGTAAATGCACAAACAGTAATTTCTCCGCATTGCAAGGTGCAATTCTGAAATTTTTTGCTTTTTCCTGCTCCTCTTAGCATGATAAAGAAGATTCAAAGAGAGTGAGATGCCAGCTCCTTTCATTCAGTCAGTAGCTTCAAACATTTCTGGTATATGAATAACATGATGTTTTTCAATGGCAAAAATCAATGAATATTGTAAATGCACAAACAGTAATTTCTCCGCATTGCAAGGTGCAATTCTGAAATTTTTTGCTTTTTCCTGCTCCTCTTAGCATGATAAAGAAGATTCAAAGAGAGTGAGATGCCAGCTCCTTTCATTCAGTCAGTAGCTTCAAACATTTCTGGTATATGAATAACATGATGTTTTTCAATGGCAAAAATCAATGAATATTGTAAATGCACAAACAGTAATTTCTCCGCATTGCAAGGTGCAATTCTGAAATTTTTTGCTTTTTCCTGCTCCTCTTAGCATGATAAAGAAGATTCAAAGAGAGTGAGATGCCAGCTCCTTTCATTCAGTCAGTAGCTTCAATCATTTCTGGACGTTTTTCAATGGCAAAAATCAATGAATATTGTAAATGCACAAACAGTAATTTCTCCGCATTGCAAGGTGCAATTCTGAAATTTTTTGCTTTTTCCTGCTCCTCTTAGCATGATAAAGAAGATTCAAAGAGAGTGAGATGCCAGCTCCTTTCATTCAGTCAGTAGCTTCAATCATTTCTGGACGTTTTTCAATGGCAAAAATCAATGAATATTGTAAATGCACAAACAGTAATTTCTCCGCATTGCAAGGTGCAATTCTGAAATTTTTTGCTTTTTCCTGCTCCTCTTAGCATGATAAAGAAGATTCAAAGAGAGTGAGATGCCAGCTCCTTTCATTCAGTCAGTATCTTCAATCATTTCTGGTATATGAATAACATGATGTTTTTCAATAGCAAAAATCAATGAATATTGTAAATGCACAAACAGTAATTTCTCCGCATTGCAAGGTGCAATTCTGAAATTTTTTGCTTTTTCCTGCTCCTCTTAGCATGATAAAGAAGATTCAAAGAGAGTGAGATGCCAGCTCCTTTCATTCAGTCAGTAGCTTCAATCATTTCTGGACGTTTTTCAATGGCAAAAATCAATGAATATTGTAAATGCACAAACAGTAATTTCTCCGCATTGCAAGGTGCAATTCTGAAATTTTTTGCTTTTTCCTGCTCCTCTTAGCATGATAAACAAGATTCAAAGAGAGTGAGATGCCAGCTCCTTTCATTCAGTCAGTAGCTTCAATCATTTCTGGACGTTTTTCAATGGCAAAAATCAATGAATATTGTAAATGCACAAACAGTAATTTCTCCGCATTGCAAGGTGCAATTCTGAAATTTTTTGCTTTTTCCTGCTCCTCTTAGCATGATAAAGAAGATTCAAAGAGAGTGAGATGCCAGCTCCTTTCATTCAGTCAGTAGCTTCAAACATTTCTGGTATATGAATAACATGATATTTTTCAATGGCAAAAATCAATGAATATTGTAAATGCACAAACAGTAATTTCTCTGCATTGCAAGGTGCAATTCTGAAATTTTTTGCTTTTTCCTGCTCCTCTTAGCATGATAAAGAAGATTCAAAGAGAGTGAGATGCCAGCTACTTTCATTCAGTCAGTAGCTTCAATCATTTCTGGATGTTTTTCAATGGTAAAAATCAATGAATATTGTAAATGCACAAACAGTAATTTCTCCACATTGCAAGGTGCAATTCTGAAATTTTTTGCTTTTTCCTGCTCCTCTTAGCATGATAAAGAAGATTCAAAGAGAGTGAGATGCCAGCTCCTTTCATTCAGTCAGTAGCTTCAAACATTTCTGGTATATGAATAACATGATGTTTTTCAATGGCAAAAATCAATGAATATTGTAAATGCACAAACAGTAATTTCTCCGCATTGCAAGGTGCAATTCTGAAATTTTTTGCTTTTTCCTGCTCCTCTTAGCATGATAAAGAAGATTCAAAGAGAGTGAGATGCCAGCTCCTTTCATTCAGTCAGTAGCTTCAAACATTTCTGGTATATGAATAACATGATGTTTTTCAATGGCAAAAATCAATGAATATTGTAAATGCACAAACAGTAATTTCTCCGCATTGCAAGGTGCAATTCTGAAATTTTTTGCTTTTTCCTGCTCCTCTTAGCATGATAAAGAAGATTCAAAGAGAGTGAGATGCCAGCTCCTTTCATTCAGTCAGTAGCTTCAATCATTTCTGGACGTTTTTCAATGGCAAAAATCAATGAATATTGTAAATGCACAAACAGTAATTTCTCCGCATTGCAAGGTGCAATTCTGAAATTTTTTGCTTTTTCCTGCTCCTCTTAGCATGATAAAGAAGATTCAAAGAGAGTGAGATGCCAGCTCCTTTCATTCAGTCAGTAGCTTCAATCCTTTCTGGACGTTTTTCAATGGCAAAAATCAATGAATATTGTAAATGCACAAACAGTAATTTCTCCGCATTGCAAGGTGCAATTCTGAAATTTTTTGCTTTTTCCTGCTCCTCTTAGCATGATAAAGAAGATTCAAAGAGAGTGAGATGCCAGCTCCTTTCATTCAGTCAGTAGCTTCAATCATTTCTGGACGTTTTTCAATGGCAAAAATCAATGAATATTGTAAATGCACAAACAGTAATTTCTCCGCATTGCAAGGTGCAATTCTGAAATTTTTTGCTTTTTCCTGCTCCTCTTAGCATGATAAAGAAGATTCAAAGAGAGTGAGATGCCAGCTCCTTTCATTCAGTCAGTACCTTCAATCATTTCTGGATGTTTTTCAATGGCAAAAATCAATGAATATTGTAAATGCACAAACAGTAATTTCTCCGCATTGCAAGGTGCAATTCTGAAATTTTTTGCTTTTTCCCGCTCCTCTTAGCATGATAAAGAAGATTCAAAGAGAGTGAGGTGCCAGCTCCTTTCATTCAGTCAGTAGCTTCAAACATTTCTGGTATATGAATAACATGTTTTTCAATGGCAAAAATCAATGAATATTGTAAATGCACAAACAGTAATTTCTCCGCATTGCAAGGTGCAATTCTGAAATTTTTTGATTTTTCCTGCTCCTCTTAGCATGATAAAGAAGATTCAAAGAGAGTGAGATGCCAGCTCCTTTCATTCAGTCAGTAGCTTCAATCATTTCTGGACGTTTTTCAATGGCAAAAATCAATGAATATTGTAAATGCACAAACAGTAATTTCTCCGCATTGCAAGGTGCAATTCTGAAATTTTTTGCTTTTTCCTGCTCCTCTTAGCATGATAAAGAAGATTCAAAGAGAGTGAGATGCCAGCTCCTTTCATTCAGTCAGTAGCTTCAAACATTTCTGGTATATGAATAACATGATGTTTTTCAATGGCAAAAATCAATGAATATTGTAAATGCACAAACAGTAATTTCTCCGCATTGCAAGGTGCAATTCTGAAATTTTTTGCTTTTTCCTGCTCCTCTTAGCATGATAAAGAAGATTCAAAGAGAGTGAGATGCCAGCTCCTTTCATTCAGTCAGTAGCTTCAAACATTTCTGGTATATGAATAACATGATGTTTTTCAATGGCAAAAATCAATGAATATTGTAAATGCACAAACAGTAATTTCTCCGCATTGCAAGGTGCAATTCTGAAATTTTTTGCTTTTTCCTGCTCCTCTTAGCATGATAAAGAAGATTCAAAGAGAGTGAGATGCCAGCTCCTTTCATTCAGTCAGTAGCTTCAATCATTTCTGGACGTTTTTCAATGGCAAAAATCAATGAATATTGTAAATGCACAAACAGTAATTTCTCCGCATTGCAAGGTGCAATTCTGAAATTTTTTGCTTTTTCCTGCTCCTCTTAGCATGATAAAGAAGATTCAAAGAGAGTGAGATGCCAGCTCCTTTCATTCAGTCAGTAGCTTCAATCATTTCTGGACGTTTTTCAATGGCAAAAATCAATGAATATTGTAAATGCACAAACAGTAATTTCTCCGCATTGCAAGGTGCAATTCTGAAATTTTTTGCTTTTTCCTGCTCCTCTTAGCATGATAAAGAAGATTCAAAGAGAGTGAGATGCCAGCTCCTTTCATTCAGTCAGTAGCTTCAATCATTTCTGGACGTTTTTCAATGGCAAAAATCAATGAATATTGTAAATGCACAAACAGTAATTTCTCCGCATTGCAAGGTGCAATTCTGAAATTTTTTGCTTTTTCCTGCTCCTCTTAGCATGATAAAGAAGATTCAAAGAGAGTGAGATGCCAGCTCCTTTCATTCAGTCAGTAGCTTCAATCATTTCTGGACGTTTTTCAATGGCAAAAATCAATGAATATTGTAAATGCACAAACAGTAATTTCTCCGCATTGCAAGGTGCAATTCTGAAATTTTTTGCTTTTTCCTGCTCCTCTTAGCATGACAAAGAAGATTCAAAGAGAGTAAGATGCCAGCTCCTTTCATTCAGTCAGTAGCTTCAATCATTTCTGGTATATGAATAACATGATGTTTTTCAATGGCAAAAATCAATGAATATTGTAAATGCACAAACAGTAATTTCTCCGCATTGCAAGGTGCAATTCTGAAATTTTTTGCTTTTTCCTGCTCCTCTTAGCATGATAAAGAAGATTCAAAGAGAGTGAGATGCCAGCTCCTTTCATTCAGTCAGTAGCTTCAATCATTTCTGGACGTTTTTCAATGGCAAAAATCAATGAATATTGTAAATGCACAAACAGTAATTTCTCCGCATTGCAAGGTGCAATTCTGAAATTTTTTGCTTTTTCCTGCTCCTCTTAGCATGATAAAGAAGATTCAAAGAGAGTGAGATGCCAGCTCCTTTCATTCAGTCAGTAGCTTCAATCATTTCTGGACGTTTTTCAATGGCAAAAATCAATGAATATTGTAAATGCACAAACAGTAATTTCTCCGCATTGCAAGGTGCAATTCTGAAATTTTTTGCTTTTTCCTGCTCCTCTTAGCATGATAAAGAAGATTCAAAGAGAGTGAGATGCCAGCTCCTTTCATTCAGTCAGTAGCTTCAAACATTTCTTGTATATGAATAACATGATGTTTTTCAATGGCAAAAATCAATGAATATTGTAAAAGCACAAACAGTAATTTCTCCGCATTGCAAGGTGCAATTCTGAAATTTTTTGCTTTTTCCTGCTCCTCTTAGCATGATAAAGAAGATTCAAAGAGAGTGAGATGCCAGCTCCTTTCATTCAGTCAGTAGCTTCAAACATTTCTTGTATATGAATAACATGATGTTTTTCAATGGCAAAAATCAATGAATATTGTAAAAGCACAAACAGTAATTTCTCCGCATTGCAAGGTGCAATTCTGAAATTTTTTGCTTTTTCCTGCTCCTCTTAGCATGATAAAGAAGATTCAAAGAGAGTGAGATGCCAGCTCCTTTCATTCAGTCAGTAACTTCAATCATTTCTGGACGTTTTTCAATGGCAAAAATCAATGAATATTGTAAATGCACAAACAGTAATTTCTCCGCATTGCAAGGTGCAATTCTGAAATTTTTTGCTTTTTCCTGCTCCTCTTAGCATGATAAAGAAGATTCAAAGAGAGTGAGATGCCAGCTCCTTTCATTCAGTCAGTAGCTTCAATCATTTCTGGTATATGAATAACATGATGTTTTTCAATGGCAAAAATCAATGAATATTGTAAAAGCACAAACAGTAATTTCTCCGCATTGCAAGTTGCAATTCTGAAATTTTTTGCTTTTTCCTGCTCCTCTTAGCATGATAAAGAAGATTCAAAGAGAGTGAGATGCCAGCTCCTTTCATTCAGTCAGTAGCTTCAATCATTTCTGGACGTTTTTCAATGGCAAAAATCAATGAATATTGTAAATGCACAAACAGTAATTTCTCCGCATTGCAAGGTGCAATTCTGAAATTTTTTGCTTTTTCCTGCTCCTCTTAGCATGATAAAGAAGATTCAAAGAGAGTGAGATGCCAGCTCCTTTCATTCAGTCAGTAGCTTCAATCATTTCTGGACGTTTTTCAATGGCAAAAATCAATGAATATTGTAAATGCACAAACAGTAATTTCTCCGCATTGCAAGGTGCAATTCTGAAATTTTTTGCTTTTTCCTGCTCCTCTTAGCATGATAAAGAAGATTCAAAGAGAGTTAGATGCCAGCTCCTTTCATTCAGTCAGTAGCTTCAAACATTTCTGGTATATGAATAACATGATGTTTTTCAATGGCAAAAATCAATGAATATTGTAAAAGCACAAACAGTAATTTCTCCGCATTGCAAGGTGCAATTCTGAAATTTTTTGCTTTTTCCTGCTCCTCTTAGCATGATAAAGAAGATTCAAAGAGAGTGAGATGCCAGCTCCTTTCATTCAGTCAGTAGCTTCAATCATTTCTGGACGTTTTTCAATGGCAAAAATCAATGAATATTGTAAATGCACAAACAGTAATTTCTCCGCATTGCAAGGTGCAATTCTGAAATTTTTTGCTTTTTCCTGCTCCTCTTAGCATGATAAAGAAGATTCAAAGAGAGTGAGATGCCAGCTCCTTTCATTCAGTCAGTACCTTCAATCATTTCTGGATGTTTTTCAATGGCAAAAATCAATGAATATTGTAAATGCACAAACAGTAATTTCTCCGCATTGCAAGGTGCAATTCTGAAATTTTTTGCTTTTTCCCGCTCCTCTTAGCATGATAAAGAAGATTCAAAGAGAGTGAGGTGCCAGCTCCTTTCATTCAGTCAGTAGCTTCAAACATTTCTGGTATATGAATAACATGTTTTTCAATGGCAAAAATCAATGAATATTGTAAATGCACAAACAGTAATTTCTCCGCATTGCAAGGTGCAATTCTGAAATTTTTTGATTTTTCCTGCTCCTCTTAGCATGATAAAGAAGATTCAAAGAGAGTGAGATGCCAGCTCCTTTCATTCAGTCAGTAGCTTCAATCATTTCTGGACGTTTTTCAATGGCAAAAATCAATGAATATTGTAAATGCACAAACAGTAATTTCTCCGCATTGCAAGGTGCAATTCTGAAATTTTTTGCTTTTTCCTGCTCCTCTTAGCATGATAAAGAAGATTCAAAGAGAGTGAGATGCCAGCTCCTTTCATTCAGTCAGTAGCTTCAATCATTTCTGGACGTTTTTCAATGGCAAAAATCAATGAATATTGTAAATGCACAAACAGTAATTTCTCCGCATTGCAAGGTGCAATTCTGAAATTTTTTGCTTTTTCCTGCTCCTCTTAGCATGATAAAGAAGATTCAAAGAGAGTGAGATGCCAGCTCCTTTCATTCAGTCAGTAGCTTCAAACATTTCTGGTATATGAATAACATGATGTTTTTCAATGGCAAAAATCAATGAATATTGTAAATGCACAAACAGTAATTTCTCCGC
Source organism: Phyllobates terribilis (assembly GCF_046119375.1). Taxonomy (NCBI): domain Eukaryota; kingdom Metazoa; phylum Chordata; class Amphibia; order Anura; family Dendrobatidae; genus Phyllobates; species Phyllobates terribilis. The sequence continues at coordinate 117,548 of NW_027364728.1, forward strand.
ATTGCAAGGTGCAAGTCTGAAATTTTTTGCTTTTTCCTGCTCCTCTTAGCATGATAAAGAAGATTCAAAGAGAGTGAGATGCCAGCTACTTTCATTCAGTCAGTAGCTTCAATCATTTCTGGACGTTTTTCAATGGTAAAAATCAATGAATATTGTAAATGCACAAACAGTAATTTCTCCACATTGCAAGGTGCAATTCTGAATTTTTTTGCTTTTTCCTGCTCCTCTTAGCATGATAAAGAAGATTCAAAGAGAGTGAGATGCCAGCTCCTTTCATTCAGTCAGTAGCTTCAAACATTTCTGGTATATGAATAACATGATGTTTTTCAATGGCAAAAATCAATGAATATTGTAAATGCACAAACAGTAATTTCTCCGCATTGCAAGGTGCAATTCTGAAATTTTTTGCTTTTTCCTGCTCCTCTTAGCATGATAAAGAAGATTCAAAGAGAGTGAGATGCCAGCTCCTTTCATTCAGTCAGTAGCTTCAAACATTTCTGGTATATGAATAACATGATGTTTTTCAATGGCAAAAATCAATGAATATTGTAAATGCACAAACAGTAATTTCTCCGCATTGCAAGGTGCAATTCTGAAATTTTTTGCTTTTTCCTGCTCCTCTTAGCATGATAAAGAAGATTCAAAGAGAGTGAGATGCCAGCTCCTTTCATTCAGTCAGTAGCTTCAATCATTTCTGGACGTTTTTCAATGGCAAAAATCAATGAATATTGTAAATGCACAAACAGTAATTTCTCCGCATTGCAAGGTGCAATTCTGAAATTTTTTGCTTTTTCCTGCTCCTCTTAGCATGATAAAGAAGATTCAAAGAGAGTGAGATGCCAGCTCCTTTCATTCAGTCAGTAGCTTCAATCATTTCTGGACGTTTTTCAATGGCAAAAATCAATGAATATTGTAAATGCACAAACAGTAATTTCTCCGCATTGCAAGGTGCAATTCTGAAATTTTTTGCTTTTTCCTGCTCCTCTTAGCATGATAAAGAAGATTCAAAGAGAGTGAGATGCCAGCTCCTTTCATTCAGTCAGTAGCTTCAAACATTTCTGGTATATGAATAACATGATGTTTTTCAATGGCAAAAATCAATGAATATTGTAAATGCACAAACAGTAATTTCTCCGCATTGCAAGGTGCAATTCTGAAATTTTTTGCTTTTTCCTGCTCCTCTTAGCATGATAAAGAAGATTCAAAGAGAGTGAGATGCCAGCTCCTTTCATTCAGTCAGTAGCTTCAATCATTTCTGGACGTTTTTCAATGGCAAAAATCAATGAATATTGTAAATGCACAAACAGTAATTTCTCCGCATTGCAAGGTGCAATTCTGAAATTTTTTGCTTTTTCCTGCTCCTCTTAGCATGACAAAGAAGATTCAAAGAGAGTAAGATGACAGCTCCTTTCATTCAGTCAGTAGCTTCAATCATTTCTGGTATATGAATAACATGATGTTTTTCAATGGCAAAAATCAATGAATATTGTAAATGCACAAACAGTAATTTCTCCGCATTGCAAGGTGCAATTCTGAAATATTTTGCTTTTTCCTGCTCCTCTTAGCATGATAAAGAAGATTCAAAGAGAGTGAGATGCCAGCTCCTTTCATTCAGTCAGTAGCTTCAATCATTTCTGGACGTTTTTCAATGGCAAAAATCAATGAATATTGTAAATGCACAAACAGTAATTTCTCCGCATTGCAAGGTGCAATTCTGAAATTTTTTGCTTTTTCCTGCTCCTCTTAGCATGATAAAGAAGATTCAAAGAGAGTTAGATGCCAGCTCCTTTCATTCAGTCAGTAGCTTCAAACATTTCTGGTATATGAATAACATGATGTTTTTCAATGGCAAAAATCAATGAATATTGTAAAAGCACAAACAGTAATTTCTCCGCATTGCAAGGTGCAATTCTGAAATTTTTTGCTTTTTCCTGCTCCTCTTAGCATGATAAAGAAGATTCAAAGAGAGTGAGATGCCAGCTCCTTTCATTCAGTCAGTAGCTTCAATCATTTCTGGACGTTTTTCAATGGCAAAAATCAATGAATATTGTAAATGCACAAACAGTAATTTCTCCGCATTGCAAGGTGCAATTCTGAAATTTTTTGCTTTTTCCTGCTCCTCTTAGCATGATAAAGAAGATTCAAAGAGAGTGAGATGCCAGCTCCTTTCATTCAGTCAGTAGCTTCAAACATTTCTTGTATATGAATAACATGATGTTTTTCAATGGCAAAAATCAATGAATATTGTAAAAGCACAAACAGTAATTTCTCCGCATTGCAAGGTGCAATTCTGAAATTTTTTGCTTTTTCCTGCTCCTCTTGGCATGATAAAGAAGATTCAAAGAGAGTGAGTTGCCAGCTCCTTTCATTCAGTCAGTAGCTTCAATCATTTCTTGACGTTTTTCAATGGCAAAAATCAATGAATATTGTAAATGCACAAACAGTAATTTCTCCGCATTGCAAGGTGCAATTCTGAAATTTTTTGCTTTTTCCTGCTCCTCTTAGCATGATAAAGAAGATTCAAAGAGAGTGAGATGCCAGCTCCTTTCATTCAGTCAGTAGCTTCAATCATTTCTGGTATATGAATAACATGATGTTTTTCAATGGCAAAAATCAATGAATATTGTAAATGCACAAACAGTAATTTCTCCGCATTGCAAGTTGCAATTCTGAAATTTTTTGCTTTTTCCTGCTCCTCTTAGCATGATAAAGAAGATTCAAAGAGAGTGAGATGCCAGCTCCTTTCATTCAGTCAGTAGCTTCAATCATTTCTGGACGTTTTTCAATGGCAAAAATCAATGAATATTGTAAATGCACAAACAGTAATTTCTCCGCATTGCAAGGTGCAATTCTGAAATTTTTTGCTTTTTCCTGCTCCTCTTAGCATGATAAAGAAGATTCAAAGAGAGTGAGATGCCAGCTCCTTTCATTCAGTCAGTAGCTTCAATCATTTCTGGACGTTTTTCAATGGCAAAAATCAATGAATATTGTAAATGCACAAACAGTAATTTCTCCGCATTGCAAGGTGCAATTCTGAAATTTTTTGCTTTTTCCTGCTCCTCTTAGCATGATAAAGAAGATTCAAAGAGAGTTAGATGCCAGCTCCTTTCATTCAGTCAGTAGCTTCAAACATTTCTGGTATATGAATAACATGATGTTTTTCAATGGCAAAAATCAATGAATATTGTAAAAGCACAAACAGTAATTTCTCCGCATTGCAAGGTGCAATTCTGAAATTTTTTGCTTTTTCCTGCTCCTCTTAGCATGATAAAGAAGATTCAAAGAGAGTGAGATGCCAGCTCCTTTCATTCAGTCAGTAGCTTCAATCATTTCTGGACGTTTTTCAATGGCAAAAATCAATGAATATTGTAAATGCACAAACAGTAATTTCTCCGCATTGCAAGGTGCAATTCTGAAATTTTTTGCTTTTTCCTGCTCCTCTTAGCATGATAAAGAAGATTCAAAGAGAGTGAGATGCCAGCTCCTTTCATTCAGTCAGTAGCTTCAATCATTTCTGGTATATGAATAACATGATGTTTTTCAATGGCAAAAATCAATGAATATTGTAAATGCACAAACAGTAATTTCTCCACATTGCAAGGTGCAATTCTGAAATTTTTTGCTTTTTCCTGCTCCTCTTAGCATGATAAAGAAGATTCAAAGAGAGTGAGATGCCAGCTCCTTTCATTCAGTCAGTAGCTTCAATCATTTCTGGACGTTTTTCAATGGCAAAAATCAATGAATATTGTAAATGCACAAACAGTAATTTCTCCGCATTGCAAGGTGCAATTCTGAAATTTTTTGCTTTTTCCTGCTCCTCTTAGCATGATAAAGAAGATTCAAAGAGAGCGAGATGCCAGCTCCTTTCATTCAGTCAGTAGCTTCAATCATTTCTGGTATATGAATAACATGATGTTTTTCAATGGCAAAAATCAATGAATATTGTAAATGCACAAACAGTAATTTCTCCGCATTGCAAGGTGCAATTCTGAAATTTTTTGCTTTTTCCTGCTCCTCTTAGCATGATAAAGAAGATTCAAAGAGAGTGAGATGCCAGCTCCTTTCATTCAGTCAGTAGCTTCAATCATTTCTGGACGTTTTTCAATGGCAAAAATCAATGAATATTGTAAATGCACAAACAGTAATTTCTCCGCATTGCAAGGTGCAATTCTGAAATTTTTTGCTTTTTCCTGCTCCTCTTAGCATGATAAAGAAGATTCAAAGAGAGTGAGATGCCAGCTCCTTTCATTCAGTCAGTAGCTTCAAACATTTCTGGTATATGAATAACATGATGTTTTTCAATGGCAAAAATCAATGAATATTGTAAATGCACAAACAGTAATTTCTCCGCATTGCAAGGTGCAATTCTGAAATTTTTTGCTTTTTCCTGCTCCTCTTAGCATGATAAAGAAGATTCAAAGAGAGTGAGATGCCAGCTCCTTTCATTCAGTCAGTAGCTTCAATCATTTCTGGACGTTTTTCAATGGCAAAAATCAATGAATATTGTAAATGCACAAACAGTAATTTCTCCGCATTGCAAGGTGCAATTCTGAAATTTTTTGCTTTTTCCTGCTCCTCTTAGCATGATAAAGAAGATTCAAAGAGAGTGAGATGCCAGCTCCTTTCATTCAGTCAGTAGCTTCAATCATTTCTGGTATATGAATAACATGATGTTTTTCAATGGCAAAAATCAATGAATATTGTAAATGCACAAACAGTAATTTCTCCGCATTGCAAGGTGCAATTCTGAAATTTTTTGCTTTTTCCTGCTCCTCTTAGCATGATAAAGAAGATTCAAAGAGAGTGAGATGCCAGCTCCTTTCATTCAGTCAGTAGCTTCAAACATTTCTGGTATATGAATAACATGATGTTTTTCAATGGCAAAAATCAATGAATATTGTAAATGCACAAACAGTAATTTCTCCGCATTGCAAGGTGCAATTCTGAAATTTTTTGCTTTTTCCTGCTCCTCTTAGCATGATAAAGAAGATTCAAAGAGAGTGAGATGCCAGCTCCTTTCATTCAGTCAGTAGCTTCAATCATTTCTGGACGTTTTTCAATGGCAAAAATCAATGAATATTGTAAATGCACAAACAGTAATTTCTCCGCATTGCAAGGTGCAATTCTGAAATTTTTTGCTTTTTCCTGCTCCTCTTAGCATGATAAAGAAGATTCAAAGAGAGTGAGATGTCAGCTCCTTTCATTCAGTCAGTAGCTTCAAACATTTCTGGTATATGAATAACATGATGTTTTTCAATGGCAAAAATCAATGAATTTTGTAAATGCACAAACAGTAATTTCTCCGCATTGCAAGGTGCAATTCTGAAATTTTTTGCTTTTTCCTGCTCCTCTTAGCATGATAAAGAAGATTCAAAGAGAGTGAGATGCCAGTTCCTTTCATTCAGTCAGTAGCTTCAATCATTTCTGGACGTTTTTCAATGGCAAAAATCAATGAATATTGTAAATGCACAAACAGTAATTTCTCCGCATTGCAAGGTGCAATTCTGAAATTTTTTGCTTTTTCCTGCTCCTCTTAGCATGATAAAGAAGATTCAAAGAGAGTGAGATGCCAGCTCCTTTCATTCAGTCAGTAGCTTCAATCATTTCTGGACGTTTTTCAATGGCAAAAATCAATGAATATTGTAAATGCACAAACAGTAATTTCTCCGCATTGCAAGGTGCAATTCTGAAATTTTTTGCTTTTTCCTGCTCCTCTTAGCATGATAAAGAAGATTCAAAGAGAGTGAGATGCCAGCTCCTTTCATTCAGTCAGTAGCTTCAAACATTTCTGGTATATGAATAACATGATGTTTTTCAATGGCAAAAATCAATGAATATTGTAAATGCACAAACAGTAATTTCTCCGCATTGCAAGGTGCAATTCTGAAATTTTTTGCTTTTTCCTGCTCCTCTTAGCATGATAAAGAAGATTCAAAGAGAGTGAGATGCCAGCTCCTTTCATTCAGTCAGTAGCTTCAATCATTTCTGGACGTTTTTCAATGGCAAAAATCAATGAATATTGTAAATGCACAAACAGTAATTTCTCCGCATTGCAAGGTGCAATTCTGAAATTTTTTGCTTTTTCCTGCTCCTCTTAGCATGATAAAGAAGATTCAAAGAGAGTGAGATGTCAGCTCCTTTCATTCAGTCAGTAGCTTCAAACATTTCTGGTATATGAATAACATGATGTTTTTCAATGGCAAAAATCAATGAATTTTGTAAATGCACAAACAGTAATTTCTCCGCATTGCAAGGTGCAATTCTGAAATTTTTTGCTTTTTCCTGCTCCTCTTAGCATGATAAAGAAGATTCAAAGAGAGTGAGATGCCAGTTCCTTTCATTCAGTCAGTAGCTTCAATCATTTCTGGACGTTTTTCAATGGCAAAAATCAATGAATATTGTAAATGCACAAACAGTAATTTCTCCGCATTGCAAGGTGCAATTCTGAAATTTTTTGCTTTTTCCTGCTCCTCTTAGCATGATAAAGAAGATTCAAAGAGAGTGAGATGCCAGCTCCTTTCATTCAGTCAGTAGCTTCAATCATTTCTGGACGTTTTTCAATGGCAAAAATCAATGAATATTGTAAATGCACAAACAGTAATTTCTCCGCATTGCAAGGTGCAATTCTGAAATTTTTTGCTTTTTCCTGCTCCTCTTAGCATGATAAAGAAGATTCAAAGAGAGTGAGATGCCAGCTCCTTTCATTCAGTCAGTAGCTTCAAACATTTCTGGTATATGAATAACATGATGTTTTTCAATGGCAAAAATCAATGAATATTGTAAATGCACAAACAGTAATTTCTCCGCATTGCAAGGTGCAATTCTGAAATTTTTTGCTTTTTCCTGCTCCTCTTAGCATGATAAAGAAGATTCAAAGAGAGTGAGATGCCAGCTCCTTTCATTCAGTCAGTAGCTTCAATCATTTCTGGACGTTTTTCAATGGCAAAAATCAATGAATATTGTAAATGCACAAACAGTAATTTCTCCGCATTGCAAGGTGCAATTCTGAAATTTTTTGCTTTTTCCTGCTCCTCTTAGCATGATAAAGAAGTTTCAAAGAGAGTGAGATGTCAGCTCCTTTCATTCAGTCAGTAGCTTCAAACATTTCTGGTATATGAATAACATGATGTTTTTCAATGGCAAAAATCAATGAATTTTGTAAATGCACAAACAGTAATTTCTCCGCATTGCAAGGTGCAATTCTGAAATTTTTTGCTTTTTCCTGCTCCTCTTAGCATGATAAAGAAGATTCAAAGAGAGTGAGATGCCAGTTCCTTTCATTCAGTCAGTAGCTTCAATCATTTCTGGACGTTTTTCAATGGCAAAAATCAATGAATATTGTAAATGCACAAACAGTAATTTCTCCGCATTGCAAGGTGCAATTCTGAAATTTTTTGCTTTTTCCTGCTCCTCTTAGCATGATAAAGAAGATTCAAAGAGAGTGAGATGCCAGCTCCTTTCATTCAGTCAGTAGCTTCAATCATTTCTGGACGTTTTTCAATGGCAAAAATCAATGAATATTGTAAATGCACAAACAGTAATTTCTCCGCATTGCAAGGTGCAATTCTGAAATTTTTTGCTTTTTCCTGCTCCTCTTAGCATGATAAAGAAGATTCAAAGAGAGTGAGATGCCAGCTCCTTTCATTCAGTCAGTAGCTTCAAACATTTCTGGTATATGAATAACATGATGTTTTTCAATGGCAAAAATCAATGAATATTGTAAATGCACAAACAGTAATTTCTCCGCATTGCAAGGTGCAATTCTGAAATTTTTTGCTTTTTCCTGCTCCTCTTAGCATGATAAAGAAGATTCAAAGAGAGTGAGATGCCAGCTCCTTTCATTCAGTCAGTAGCTTCAATCATTTCTGGACGTTTTTCAATGGCAAAAATCAATGAATATTGTAAATGCACAAACAGTAATTTCTCCGCATTGCAAGGTGCAATTCTGAAATTTTTTGCTTTTTCCTGCTCCTCTTAGCATGATAAAGAAGATTCAAAGAGAGTGAGATGCCAGCTCCTTTCATTCAGTCAGTAGCTTCAAACATTTCTGGTATATGAATAACATGATGTTTTTCAATGGCAAAAATCAATGAATATTGTAAATGCACAAACAGTAATTTCTCCGCATTGCAAGGTGCAATTCTGAAATTTTTTGCTTTTTCCTGCTCCTCTTAGCATGATAAAGAAGATTCAAAGAGAGTGAGATGCCAGCTCCTTTCATTCAGTCAGTAGCTTCAATCATTTCTGGACGTTTTTCAATGGCAAAAATCAATGAATATTGTAAATGCACAAACAGTAATTTCTCCGCATTGCAAGGTGCAATTCTGAAATTTTTTGCTTTTTCCTGCTCCTCTTAGCATGATAAAGAAGATTCAAAGAGAGTGAGATGTCAGCTCCTTTCATTCAGTCAGTAGCTTCAAACATTTCTGGTATATGAATAACATGATGTTTTTCAATGGCAAAAATCAATGAATTTTGTAAATGCACAAACAGTAATTTCTCCGCATTGCAAGGTGCAATTCTGAAATTTTTTGCTTTTTCCTGCTCCTCTTAGCATGATAAAGAAGATTCAAAGAGAGTGAGATGCCAGTTCCTTTCATTCAGTCAGTAGCTTCAATCATTTCTGGACGTTTTTCAATGGCAAAAATCAATGAATATTGTAAATGCACAAACAGTAATTTCTCCGCATTGCAAGGTGCAATTCTGAAATTTTTTGCTTTTTCCTGCTCCTCTTAGCATGATAAAGAAGATTCAAAGAGAGTGAGATGCCAGCTCCTTTCATTCAGTCAGTAGCTTCAATCATTTCTGGTATATGAATAACATGATGTTTTTCAATGGCAAAAATCAATGAATATTGTAAATGCACAAACAGTAATTTCTCCGCATTGCAAGGTGCAATTCTGAATTTTTTTGCTTTTTCCTGCTCCTCTTAGCATGATAAAGAAGATTCAAAGAGAGTGAGATGCCAGCTCCTTTCATTCAGTCAGTAGCTTCAATCATTTCTGGACGTTTTTCAATGGCAAAAATCAATGAATATTGTAAATGCACAAACAGTAATTTCTCCGCATTGCAAGGTGCAATTCTGAAATTTTTTGCTTTTTCCTGCTCCTCTTAGCATGATAAACAAGATTCAAAGAGAGTGAGATGCCAGCTCCTTTCATTCAGTCAGTAGCTTCAATCATTTCTGGACGTTTTTCAATGGCAAAAATCAATGAATATTGTAAATGCACAAACAGTAATTTCTCCGCATTGCAAGGTGCAATTCTGAAATTTTTTGCTTTTTCCTGCTCCTCTTAGCATGATAAAGAAGATTCAAAGAGAGTGAGATGCCAGCTCCTTTCATTCAGTCAGTAGCTTCAAACATTTCTGGTATATGAATAACATGATGTTTTTCAATGGCAAAAATCAATGAATATTGTAAATGCACAAACAGTAATTTCTCCGCATTGCAAGGTGCAAGTCTGAAATTTTTTGCTTTTTCCTGCTCCTCTTAGCATGATAAAGAAGATTCAAAGAGAGTGAGATGCCAGCTACTTTCATTCAGTCAGTAGCTTCAATCATTTCTGGACGTTATTCAATGGTAAAAATCAATGAATATTGTAAATGCACAAACAGTAATTTCTCCACATTGCAAGGTGCAATTCTGAAATTTTTTGCTTTTTCCTGCTCCTCTTAGCATGATAAAGAAGATTCAAAGAGAGTGAGATGCCAGCTCCTTTCATTCAGTCAGTAGCTTCAATCATTTCTGGTATATGAATAACATGATGTTTTTCAATGGCAAAAATCAATGAATATTGTAAATGCACAAACAGTAATTTCTCCGCATTGCAAGGTGCAATTCTGAAATTTTTTGCTTTTTCCTGCTCCTCTTAGCATGATAAAGAAGATTCAAAGAGAGTGAGATGCCAGCTCCTTTCATTCAGTCAGTAGCTTCAATCATTTCTGGACGTTTTTCAATGGCAAAAATCAATGAATATTGTAAATGCACAAACAGTAATTTCTCCGCATTGCAAGGTGCAATTCTGAAATTTTTTGCTTTTTCCTGCTCCTCTTAGCATGATAAAGAAGATTCAAAGAGAGTGAGATGTCAGCTCCTTTCATTCAGTCAGTAGCTTCAAACATTTCTGGTATATGAATAACATGATGTTTTTCAATGGCAAAAATCAATGAATTTTGTAAATGCACAAACAGTAATTTCTCCGCATTGCAAGGTGCAATTCTGAAATTTTTTGCTTTTTCCTGCTCCTCTTAGCATGATAAAGAAGATTCAAAGAGAGTGAGATGCCAGTTCCTTTCATTCAGTCAGTAGCTTCAATCATTTCTGGACGTTTTTCAATGGCAAAAATCAATGAATATTGTAAATGCACAAACAGTAATTTCTCCGCATTGCAAGGTGCAATTCTGAAATTTTTTGCTTTTTCCTGCTCCGCTTAGCATGATAAAGAAGATTCAAAGAGAGTGAGATGCCAGCTCCTTTCATTCAGTCAGTAGCTTCAATCATTTCTGGTATATGAATAACATGATGTTTTTCAATGGCAAAAATCAATGAATATTGTAAATGCACAAACAGTAATTTCTCCGCATTGCAAGGTGCAATTCTGAAATTTTTTGCTTTTTCCTGCTCCTCTTAGCATGATAAAGAAGATTCAAAGAGAGTGAGATGCCAGCTCCTTTCATTCAGTCAGTAGCTTCAATCATTTCTGGACGTTTTTCAATGGCAAAAATCAATGAATATTGTAAATGCACAAACAGTAATTTCTCCGCATTGCAAGGTGCAATTCTGAAATTTTTTGCTTTTTCCTGCTCCTCTTAGCATGATAAAGAAGATTCAAAGAGAGTGAGATGCCAGCTCCTTTCATTCAGTCAGTAGCTTCAATCATTTCTGGACGTTTTTCAATGGCAAAAATCAATGAATATTGTAAATGCACAAACAGTAATTTCTCCGCATTGCAAGGTGCAATTCTGAAATTTTTTGCTTTTTCCTGCTCCTCTTAGCATGATAAAGAAGATTCAAAGAGAGTGAGATGTCAGCTCCTTTCATTCAGTCAGTAGCTTCAAACATTTCTGGTATATGAATAACATGATGTTTTTCAATGGCAAAAATCAATGAATTTTGTAAATGCACAAACAGTAATTTCTCCGCATTGCAAGGTGCAATTCTGAAATTTTTTGCTTTTTCCTGCTCCTCTTAGCATGATAAAGAAGATTCAAAGAGAGTGAGATGCCAGTTCCTTTCATTCAGTCAGTAGCTTCAATCATTTCTGGACGTTTTTCAATGGCAAAAATCAATGAATATTGTAAATGCACAAACAGTAATTTCTCCGCATTGCAAGGTGCAATTCTGAAATTTTTTGCTTTTTCCTGCTCCTCTTAGCATGATAAAGAAGATTCAAAGAGAGTGAGATGCCAGCTCCTTTCATTCAGTCAGTAGCTTCAATCATTTCTGGTATATGAATAACATGATGTTTTTCAATGGCAAAAATCAATGAATATTGTAAATGCACAAACAGTAATTTCTCCGCATTGCAAGGTGCAATTCTGAAATTTTTTGCTTTTTCCTGCTCCTCTTAGCATGATAAAGAAGATTCAAAGAGAGTGAGATGCCAGCTCCTTTCATTCAGTCAGTAGCTTCAATCATTTCTGGACGTTTTTCAATGGCAAAAATCAATGAATATTGTAAATGCACAAACAGTAATTTCTCCGCATTGCAAGGTGCAATTCTGAAATTTTTTGCTTTTTCCTGCTCCTCTTAGCATGATAAACAAGATTCAAAGAGAGTGAGATGCCAGCTCCTTTCATTCAGTCAGTAGCTTCAATCATTTCTGGACGTTTTTCAATGGCAAAAATCAATGAATATTGTAAATGCACAAACAGTAATTTCTCCGCATTGCAAGGTGCAATTCTGAAATTTTTTGCTTTTTCCTGCTCCTCTTAGCATGATAAAGAAGATTCAAAGAGAGTGAGATGCCAGCTCCTTTCATTCAGTCAGTAGCTTCAAACATTTCTGGTATATGAATAACATGATGTTTTTCAATGGCAAAAATCAATGAATATTGTAAATGCACAAACAGTAATTTCTCCGCATTGCAAGGTGCAAGTCTGAAATTTTTTGCTTTTTCCTGCTCCTCTTAGCATGATAAAGAAGATTCAAAGAGAGTGAGATGCCAGCTACTTTCATTCAGTCAGTAGCTTCAATCATTTCTGGACGTTTTTCAATGGTAAAAATCAATGAATATTGTAAATGCACAAACAGTAATTTCTCCACATTGCAAGGTGCAATTCTGAAATTTTTTGCTTTTTCCTGCTCCTCTTAGCATGATAAAGAAGATTCAAAGAGAGTGAGATGCCAGCTCCTTTCATTCAGTCAGTAGCTTCAAACATTTCTGGTATATGAATAACATGATGTTTTTCAATGGCAAAAATCAATGAATATTGTAAATGCACAAACAGTAATTTCTCCGCATTGCAAGGTGCAATTCTGAAATTTTTTGCTTTTTCCTGCTCCTCTTAGCATGATAAAGAAGATTCAAAGAGAGTGAGATGCCAGCTCCTTTCATTCAGTCAGTAGCTTCAAACATTTCTGGTATATGAATAACATGATGTTTTTCAATGGCAAAAATCAATGAATATTGTAAATGCACAAACAGTAATTTCTCCGCATTGCAAGGTGCAATTCTGAAATTTTTTGCTTTTTCCTGCTCCTCTTAGCATGATAAAGAATATTCAAAGAGAGTGAGATGCCAGCTCCTTTCATTCAGTCAGTAGCTTCAATCATTTCTGGATGTTTTTCAATGGCAAAAATCAATGAATATTGTAAATGCACAAACTGTAATTTCTCCGCATTGCAAGGTGCAATTCTGAAATTTTTGGCTTTTTCCTGCTCCTCTTAGCATGATAAAGAAGATTCAAAGAGAGTGAGATGCCAGCTCCTTTCATTCAGTCAGTAGCTTCAATCATTTCTGGACGTTTTTCAATGGCAAAAATCAATGAATATTGTAAATGCACAAACAGTAATTTCTCCGCATTGCAAGGTGCAATTCTGAAATTTTTTGCTTTTTCCTGCTCCTCTTAGCATGATAAAGAAGATTCAAAGAGAGTGAGATGCCAGCTCCTTTCATTCAGTCAGTAGCTTCAATCATTTCTGGATGTTTTTCAATGGCAAAAATCAATGAATATTGTAAATGCACAAACAGTAATTTCTCCGCATTGCAAGGTGCAATTCTGAAATTTTTTGCTTTTTCCCGCTCCTCTTAGCATGATAAAGAAGATTCAAAGAGAGTGAGGTGCCAGCTCCTTTCATTCAGTCAGTAGCTTCAAACATTTCTGGTATATGAATAACATGTTTTTCAATGGCAAAAATCATTGAATATTGTAAATGCACAAACAGTAATTTCTCCGCATTGCAAGGTGCAATTCTGAAATTTTTTGATTTTTCCTGCTCCTCTTAGCATGATAAAGAAGATTCAAAGAGAGTGAGATGCCAGCTCCTTTCATTCAGTCAGTAGCTTCAATCATATCTGGACGTTTTTCAATGGCAAAAATCAATGAATATTGTAAATGCACAAACAGTAATTTCTCCGCATTGCAAGGTGCAATTCTGAAATTTTTTGCTTTTTCCTGCTCCTCTTAGCATGATAAAGAAGATTCAAAGAGAGTGAGATGCCAGCTCCTTTCATTCAGTCAGTAGCTTCAATCATTTCTGGACGTTTTTCAATGGTAAAAATCAATGAATATTGTAAATGCACAAACAGTAATTTCTCCACATTGCAAGGTGCAATTCTGAAATTTTTTGCTTTTTCCTGCTCCTCTTAGCATGATAAAGAAGATTCAAAGAGAGTGAGATGCCAGCTCCTTTCATTCAGTCAGTAGCTTCAAACATTTCTGGTATATGAATAACATGATGTTTTTCAATGGCAAAAATCAATGAATATTGTAAATGCACAAACAGTAATTTCTCTGCATTGCAAGGTGCAATTCTGAAATTTTTTGCTTTTTCCTGCTCCTCTTAGCATGATAAAGAAGATTCAAAGAGAGTGAGATGCCAGCTACTTTCATTCAGTCAGTAGCTTCAATCATTTCTGGACGTTTTTCAATGGTAAAAATCAATGAATATTGTAAATGCACAAACAGTAATTTCTCCACATTGCAAGGTGCAATTCTGAAATTTTTTGCTTTTTCCTGCTCCTCTTAGCATGATAAAGAAGATTCAAAGAGAGTGAGATGCCAGCTCCTTTCATTCAGTCAGTAGCTTCAAACATTTCTGGTATATGAATAACATGATGTTTTTCAATGGCAAAAATCAATGAATATTGTAAATGCACAAACAGTAATTTCTCCGCATTGCAAGGTGCAATTCTGAAATTTTTTGCTTTTTCCTGCTCCTCTTAGCATGATAAAGAAGATTCAAAGAGAGTGAGATGCCAGCTCCTTTCATTCAGTCAGTAGCTTCAAACATTTCTGGTATATGAATAACATGATGTTTTTCAATGGCAAAAATCAATGAATATTGTAAATGCACAAACAGTAATTTCTCCGCATTGCAAGGTGCAATTCTGAAATTTTTTGCTTTTTCCTGCTCCTCTTAGCATGATAAAGAATATTCAAAGAGAGTGAGATGCCAGCTCCTTTCATTCAGTCAGTAGCTTCAATCATTTCTGGATGTTTTTCAATGGCAAAAATCAATGAATATTGTAAATGCACAAACTGTAATTTCTCCGCATTGCAAGGTGCAATTCTGAAATTTTTGGCTTTTTCCTGCTCCTCTTAGCATGATAAAGAAGATTCAAAGAGAGTGAGATGCCAGCTCCTTTCATTCAGTCAGTAGCTTCAATCATTTCTGGACGTTTTTCAATGGCAAAAATCAATGAATATTGTAAATGCACAAACAGTAATTTCTCCGCATTGCAAGGTGCAATTCTGAAATTTTTTGCTTTTTCCTGCTCCTCTTAGCATGATAAAGAAGATTCAAAGAGAGTGAGATGCCAGCTCCTTTCATTCAGTCAGTAGCTTCAATCATTTCTGGATGTTTTTCAATGGCAAAAATCAATGAATATTGTAAATGCACAAACAGTAATTTCTCCGCATTGCAAGGTGCAATTCTGAAATTTTTTGCTTTTTCCCGCTCCTCTTAGCATGATAAAGAAGATTCAAAGAGAGTGAGGTGCCAGCTCCTTTCATTCAGTCAGTAGCTTCAAACATTTCTGGTATATGAATAACATGTTTTTCAATGGCAAAAATCATTGAATATTGTAAATGCACAAACAGTAATTTCTCCGCATTGCAAGGTGCAATTCTGAAATTTTTTGATTTTTCCTGCTCCTCTTAGCATGATAAAGAAGATTCAAAGAGAGTGAGATGCCAGCTCCTTTCATTCAGACAGTAGCTTCAATCATATCTGGACGTTTTTCAATGGCAAAAATCAATGAATATTGTAAATGCACAAACAGTAATTTCTCCGCATTGCAAGGTGCAATTCTGAAATTTTTTGCTTTTTCCTGCTCCTCTTAGCATGATAAAGAAGATTCAAAGAGAGTGAGATGCCAGCTCCTTTCATTCAGTCAGTAGCTTCAATCATTTCTGGACGTTTTTCAATGGCAAAAATCAATGAATATTGTAAATGCACAAACAGTAATTTCTCCGCATTGCAAGGTGCAATTCTGAAATTTTTTGCTTTTTCCTGCTCCTCTTAGCATGATAAAGAAGATTCAAAGAGAGTGAGATGCCAGCTCCTTTCATTCAGTCAGTAGCTTCAAACATTTCTGGTATATGAATAACATGATGTTTTTCAATGGCAAAAATCAATGAATATTGTAAATGCACAAACAGTAATTTCTCCGCATTGCAAGGTGCAAGTCTGAAATTTTTTGCTTTTTCCTGCTCCTCTTAGCATGATAAAGAAGATTCAAAGAGAGTGAGATGCCAGCTACTTTCATTCAGTCAGTAGCTTCAATCATTTCTGGACGTTTTTCAATGGTAAAAATCAATGAATATTGTAAATGCACAAACAGTAATTTCTCCACATTGCAAGGTGCAATTCTGAAATTTTTTGCTTTTTCCTGCTCCTCTTAGCATGATAAAGAAGATTCAAAGAGAGTGAGATGCCAGCTCCTTTCATTCAGTCAGTAGCTTCAAACATTTCTGGTATATGAATAACATGATGTTTTTCAATGGCAAAAATCAATGAATATTGTAAATGCACAAACAGTAATTTCTCCGCATTGCAAGGTGCAATTCTGAAATTTTTTGCTTTTTCCTGCTCCTCTTAGCATGATAAAGAAGATTCAAAGAGAGTGAGATGCCAGCTCCTTTCATTCAGTCAGTAGCTTCAAACATTTCTGGTATATGAATAACATGATGTTTTTCAATGGCAAAAATCAATGAATATTGTAAATGCACAAAGAGTAATTTCTCCGCATTGCAAGGTGCAATTCTGAAATTTTTTGCTTTTTCCTGCTCCTCTTAGCATGATAAAGAAGATTCAAAGAGAGTGAGATGCCAGCTCCTTTCATTCAGTCAGTAGCTTCAATCATTTCTGGACGTTTTTCAATGGCAAAAATCAATGAATATTGTAAATGCACAAACAGTAATTTCTCCGCATTGCAAGGTGCAATTCTGAAATTTTTTGCTTTTTCCTGCTCCTCTTAGCATGATAAAGAAGATTCAAAGAGAGTGAGATGCCAGCTCCTTTCATTCAGTCAGTAGCTTCAATCATTTCTGGATGTTTTTCAATGGCAAAAATCAATGAATATTGTAAATGCACAAACAGTAATTTCTCCGCATTGCAAGGTGCAATTCTGAAATTTTTTGCTTTTTCCTGCTCCTCTTAGCATGATAAAGAAGATTCAAAGAGAGTGAGATGCCAGCTCCTTTCATTCAGTCAGTAGCTACAAACATTTCTGGTATATGAATAACATGATGTTTTTCAATGGCAAAAATCAATGAATATTGTAAATGCACAAACAGTAATTTCTCCGCATTGCAAGGTGCAATTCTGAAATTTTTTGCTTTTTCCTGCTCCTCTTAGCATGATAAAGAAGATTCAAAGAGAGTGAGATGCCAGCTCCTTTCATTCAGTCAGTAGCTTCAATCATTTCTGGACGTTTTTCAATGGCAAAAATCAATGAATATTGTAAATGCACAAACAGTAATTTCTCCGCATTGCAAGGTGCAATTCTGAAATTTTTTGCTTTTTCCTGCTCCTCTTAGCATGATAAAGAAGATTCAAAGAGAGTGAGATGCCAGCTCCTTTCATTCAGTCAGTAGCTTCAAACATTTCTGGTATATGAATAACATGATGTTTTTCAATGGCAAAAATCAATGAATATTGTAAATGCACAAACAGTAATTTCTCCGCATTGCAAGGTGCAAGTCTGAAATTTTTTGCTTTTTCCTGCTCCTCTTAGCATGATAAAGAAGATTCAAAGAGAGTGAGATGCCAGCTACTTTCATTCAGTCAGTAGCTTCAATCATTTCTGGACGTTTTTCAATGGTAAAAATCAATGAATATTGTAAATGCACAAACAGTAATTTCTCCACATTGCAAGGTGCAATTCTGAAATTTTTTGCTTTTTCCTGCTCCTCTTAGCATGATAAAGAAGATTCAAAGAGAGTGAGATGCCAGCTCCTTTCATTCAGTCAGTAGCTTCAAACATTTCTGGTATATGAATAACATGATGTTTTTCAATGGCAAAAATCAATGAATATTGTAAATGCACAAACAGTAATTTCTCCGCATTGCAAGGTGCAATTCTGAAATTTTTTGCTTTTTCCTGCTCCTCTTAGCATGATAAAGAAGATTCAAAGAGAGTGAGATGCCAGCTCCTTTCATTCAGTCAGTAGCTTCAAACATTTCTGGTATATGAATAACATGATGTTTTTCAATGGCAAAAATCAATGAATATTGTAAATGCACAAAGAGTAATTTCTCCGCATTGGAAGGTGCAATTCTGAAATTTTTTGCTTTTTCCTGCTCCTCTTAGCATGATAAAGAAGATTCAAAGAGAGTGAGATGCCAGCTCCTTTCATTCAGTCAGTAGCTTCAATCATTTCTGGACGTTTTTCAATGGCAAAAATCAATGAATATTGTAAATGCACAAACAGTAATTTCTCCGCATTGCAAGGTGCAATTCTGAAATTTTTTGCTTTTTCCTGCTCCTCTTAGCATGATAAAGAAGATTCAAAGAGAGTGAGATGCCAGCTCCTTTCATTCAGTCAGTAGCTTCAATCATTTCTGGACGTTTTTCAATGGCAAAAATCAATGAATATTGTAAATGCACAAACAGTAATTTCTCCGCATTGCAAGGTGCAATTCTGAAATTTTTTGCTTTTTCCTGCTCCTCTTAGCATGATAAAGAAGATTCAAAGAGAGTGAGATGCCAGCTCCTTTCATTCAGTCAGTAGCTACAAACATTTCTGGTATATGAATAACATGATGTTTTTCAATGGCAAAAATCAATGAATATTGTAAATGCACAAACAGTAATTTCTCCGCATTGCAAGGTGCAATTCTGAAATTTTTTGCTTTTTCCTGCTCCTCTTAGCATGATAAAGAAGATTCAAAGAGAGTGAGATGCCAGCTCCTTTCATTCAGTCAGTAGCTTCAATCATTTCTGGACGTTTTTCAATGGCAAAAATCAATGAATATTGTAAATGCACAAACAGTAATTTCTCCGCATTGCAAGGTGCAATTCTGAAATTTTTTGCTTTTTCCTGCTCCTCTTAGCATGATAAAGAAGATTCAAAGAGAGTGAGATGTCAGCTCCTTTCATTCAGTCAGTAGCTTCAAACATTTCTGGTATATGAATAACATGATGTTTTTCAATGGCAAAAATCAATGAATTTTGTAAATGCACAAACAGTAATTTCTCCGCATTGCAAGGTGCAATTCTGAAATTTTTTGCTTTTTCCTGCTCCTCTTAGCATGATAAAGAAGATTCAAAGAGAGTGAGATGCCAGTTCCTTTCATTCAGTCAGTAGCTTCAATCATTTCTGGACGTTTTTCAATGGCAAAAATCAATGAATATTGTAAATGCACAAACAGTAATTTCTCCGCATTGCAAGGTGCAATTCTGAAATTTTTTGCTTTTTCCTGCTCCTCTTAGCATGATAAAGAAGATTCAAAGAGAGTGAGATGCCAGCTCCTTTCATTCAGTCAGCAGCTTCAATCATTTCTGGTATATGAATAACATGATGTTTTTCAATGGCAAAAATCAATGAATATTGTAAATGCACAAACAGTAATTTCTCCGCATTGCAAGGTGCAATTCTGAAATTTTTTGCTTTTTCCTGCTCCTCTTAGCATGATAAAGAAGATTCAAAGAGAGTGAGATGCCAGCTCCTTTCATTCAGTCAGTAGCTTCAATCATTTCTGGACGTTTTTCAATGGCAAAAATCAATGAATATTGTAAATGCACAAACAGTAATTTCTCCGCATTGCAAGGTGCAATTCTGAAATTTTTTGCTTTTTCCTGCTCCTCTTAGCATGATAAACAAGATTCAAAGAGAGTGAGATGCCAGCTCCTTTCATTCAGTCAGTAGCTTCAATCATTTCTGGACGTTTTTCAATGGCAAAAATCAATGAATATTGTAAATGCACAAACAGTAATTTCTCCGCATTGCAAGGTGCAATTCTGAAATTTTTTGCTTTTTCCTGCTCCTCTTAGCATGATAAAGAAGATTCAAAGAGAGTGAGATGCCAGCTCCTTTCATTCAGTCAGTAGCTTCAAACATTTCTGGTATATGAATAACATGATGTTTTTCAATGGCAAAAATCAATGAATATTGTAAATGCACAAACAGTAATTTCTCCGCATTGCAAGGTGCAAGTCTGAAATTTTTTGCTTTTTCCTGCTCCTCTTAGCATGATAAAGAAGATTCAAAGAGAGTGAGATGCCAGCTACTTTCATTCAGTCAGTAGCTTCAATCATTTCTGGACGTTTTTCAATGGTAAAAATCAATGAATATTGTAAATGCACAAACAGTAATTTCTCCACATTGCAAGGTGCAATTCTGAAATTTTTTGCTTTTTCCTGCTCCTCTTAGCATGATAAAGAAGATTCAAAGAGAGTGAGATGCCAGCTCCTTTCATTCAGTCAGTAGCTTCAAACATTTCTGGTATATGAATAACATGATGTTTTTCAATGGCAAAAATCAATGAATATTGTAAATGCACAAACAGTAATTTCTCTGCATTGCAAGGTGCAATTCTGAAATTTTTTGCTTTTTCCTGCTCCTCTTAGCATGATAAAGAAGATTCAAAGAGAGTGAGATGCCAGCTACTTTCATTCAGTCAGTAGCTTCAATCATTTCTGGACGTTTTTCAATGGTAAAAATCAATGAATATTGTAAATGCACAAACAGTAATTTCTCCACATTGCAAGGTGCAATTCTGAAATTTTTTGCTTTTTCCTGCTCCTCTTAGCATGATAAAGAAGATTCAAAGAGAGTGAGATGCCAGCTCCTTTCATTCAGTCAGTAGCTTCAAACATTTCTGGTATATGAATAACATGATGTTTTTCAATGGCAAAAATCAATGAATATTGTAAATGCACAAACAGTAATTTCTCCGCATTGCAAGGTGCAATTCTGAAATTTTTTGCTTTTTCCTGCTCCTCTTAGCATGATAAAGAAGATTCAAAGAGAGTGAGATGCCAGCTCCTTTCATTCAGTCAGTAGCTTCAAACATTTCTGGTATATGAATAACATGATGTTTTTCAATGGCAAAAATCAATGAATATTGTAAATGCACAAACAGTAATTTCTCCGCATTGCAAGGTGCAATTCTGAAATTTTTTGCTTTTTCCTGCTCCTCTTAGCATGATAAAGAATATTCAAAGAGAGTGAGATGCCAGCTCCTTTCATTCAGTCAGTAGCTTCAATCATTTCTGGATGTTTTTCAATGGCAAAAATCAATGAATATTGTAAATGCACAAACTGTAATTTCTCCGCATTGCAAGGTGCAATTCTGAAATTTTTGGCTTTTTCCTGCTCCTCTTAGCATGATAAAGAAGATTCAAAGAGAGTGAGATGCCAGCTCCTTTCATTCAGTCAGTAGCTTCAATCATTTCTGGACGTTTTTCAATGGCAAAAATCAATGAATATTGTAAATGCACAAACAGTAATTTCTCCGCATTGCAAGGTGCAATTCTGAAATTTTTTGCTTTTTCCTGCTCCTCTTAGCATGATAAAGAAGATTCAAAGAGAGTGAGATGCCAGCTCCTTTCATTCAGTCAGTAGCTTCAATCATTTCTGGATGTTTTTCAATGGCAAAAATCAATGAATATTGTAAATGCACAAACAGTAATTTCTCCGCATTGCAAGGTGCAATTCTGAAATTTTTTGCTTTTTCCCGCTCCTCTTAGCATGATAAAGAAGATTCAAAGAGAGTGAGGTGCCAGCTCCTTTCATTCAGTCAGTAGCTTCAAACATTTCTGGTATATGAATAACATGTTTTTCAATGGCAAAAATCATTGAATATTGTAAATGCACAAACAGTAATTTCTCCGCATTGCAAGGTGCAATTCTGAAATTTTTTGATTTTTCCTGCTCCTCTTAGCATGATAAAGAAGATTCAAAGAGAGTGAGATGCCAGCTCCTTTCATTCAGTCAGTAGCTTCAATCATTTCTGGACGTTTTTCAATGGCAAAAATCAATGAATATTGTAAATGCACAAACAGTAATTTCTCCGCATTGCAAGGTGCAATTCTGAAATTTTTTGCTTTTTCCTGCTCCTCTTAGCATGATAAAGAAGATTCAAAGAGAGTGAGATGCCAGCTCCTTTCATTCAGTCAGTAGCTTCAATCATTTCTGGACGTTTTTCAATGGCAAAAATCAATGAATATTGTAAATGCACAAACAGTAATTTCTCCGCATTGCAAGGTGCAATTCTGAAATTTTTTGCTTTTTCCTGCTCCTCTTAGCATGATAAAGAAGATTCAAAGAGAGTGAGATGCAAGCTCCTTTCATTCAGTCAGTAGCTTCAAACATTTCTGGTATATGAATAACATGATGTTTTTCAATGGCAAAAATCAATGAATATTGTAAATGCACAAACAGTAATTTCTCCGCATTGCAAGGTGCAAGTCTGAAATTTTTTGCTTTTTCCTGCTCCTCTTAGCATGATAAAGAAGATTCAAAGAGAGTGAGATGCCAGCTCCTTTCATTCAGTCAGTAGCTTCAATCATTTCTGGACGTTTTTCAATGGCAAAAATCAATGAATATTGTAAATGCACAAACAGTAATTTCTCCGCATTGCAAGGTGCAATTCTGAAATTTTTTGCTTTTTCCTGCTCCTCTTAGCATGATAAAGAAGATTCAAAGAGAGTGAGATGCCAGCTCCTTTCATTCAGTCAGTAGCTACAAACATTTCTGGTATATGAATAACATGATGTTTTTCAATGGCAAAAATCAATGAATATTGTAAATGCACAAACAGTAATTTCTCCGCATTGCAAGGTGCAATTCTGAAATTTTTTGCTTTTTCCTGCTCCTCTTAGCATGATAAAGAAGATTCAAAGAGAGTGAGATGCCAGCTCCTTTCATTCAGTCAGTAGCTTCAATCATTTCTGGACGTTTTTCAATGGCAAAAATCAATGAATATTGTAAATGCACAAACAGTAATTTCTCCGCATTGCAAGGTGCAATTCTGAAATTTTTTGCTTTTTCCTGCTCCTCTTAGCATGATAAAGAAGATTCAAAGAGAGTGAGATGCCAGCTCCTTTCATTCAGTCAGTAGCTTCAAACATTTCTGGTATATGAATAACATGATGTTTTTCAATGACAAAAATCAATGAATATTGTAAATGCACAAAGAGTAATTTCTCCGCATTGCAAGGTGCAATTCTGAAATTTTTTGCTTTTTCCTGCTCCTCTTAGCATGATAAAGAAGATTCAAAGAGAGTGAGATGCCAGCTCCTTTCATTCAGTCAGTAGCTTCAATCATTTCTGGACGTTTTTCAATGGCAAAAATCAATGAATATTGTAAATGCACAAAGAGTAATTTCTCCGCATTGCAAGGTGCAATTCTGAAATTTTTTGCTTTTTCCTGCTCCTCTTAGCATGATAAAGAAGATTCAAAGAGAGTGAGATGCCAGCTCCTTTCATTCAGTCAGTAGCTTCAATCATTTCTGGACGTTTTTCAATGGCAAAAATCAATGAATATTGTAAATGCACAAACAGTAATTTCTCCGCATTGCAAGGTGCAATTCTGAAATTTTTTGCTTTTTCCTGCTCCTCTTAGCATGATAAAGAAGATTCAAAGAGAGTGAGATGCCAGCTCCTTTCATTCAGTCAGTAGCTACAAACATTTCTGGTATATGAATAACATGATGTTTTTCAATGGCAAAAATCAATGAATATTGTAAATGCACAAACAGTAATTTCTCCGCATTGCAAGGTGCAATTCTGAAATTTTTTGCTTTTTCCTGCTCCTCTTAGCATGATAAAGAAGATTCAAAGAGAGTGAGATGCCAGCTCCTTTCATTCAGTCAGTAGCTTCAATCATTTCTGGACGTTTTTCAATGGCAAAAATCAATGAATATTGTAAATGCACAAACAGTAATTTCTCCGCATTGCAAGGTGCAATTCTGAAATTTTTTGCTTTTTCCTGCTCCTCTTAGCATGATAAAGAAGATTCAAAGAGAGTGAGATGCCAGCTCCTTTCATTCAGTCAGTAGCTTCAATCATTTCTGCACGTTTTTCAATGGCAAAAATCAATGAATATTGTAAATGCACAAACAGTAATTTCTCCGCATTGCAAGGTGCAATTCTGAAATTTTTTGCTTTTTCCTGCTCCTCTTAGCATGACAAAGAAGATTCAAAGAGAGTAAGATGCCAGCTCCTTTCATTCAGTCAGTAGCTTCAATCATTTATGGTATATGAATAACATGATGTTTTTCAATGGCAAAAATCAATGAATATTGTAAATGCACAAACAGTAATTTCTCCGCATTGCAAGGTGCAATTCTGAAATTTTTTGCTTTTTCCTGCTCCTCTTAGCATGATAAAGAAGATTCAAAGAGAGTGAGATGCCAGCTCCTTTCATTCAGTCAGTAGCTTCAATCATTTCTGGACGTTTTTCAATGGCAAAAATCAATGAATATTGTAAATGCACAAACAGTAATTTCTCCGCATTGCAAGGTGCAATTCTGAAATTTTTTGCTTTTTCCTGCTCCTCTTAGCATGATAAAGAAGATTCAAAGAGAGTGAGATGCCAGCTCCTTTCATTCAGTCAGTAGCTTCAAACATTTCTGGTATATGAATAATATGATGTTTTTCAATGGCAAAAATCAATGAATATTGTAAAAGCACAAACAGTAATTTCTCCGCATTGCAAGGTGCAATTCTGAAATTTTTTGCTTTTTCCTGCTCCTCTTAGCATGATAAAGAAGATTCAAAGAGAGTGAGATGCCAGCTCCTTTCATTCAGTCAGTAGCTTCAATCATTTCTGGACGTTTTTCAATGGCAAAAATCAATGAATATTGTAAATGCACAAACAGTAATTTCTCCGCATTGCAAGGTGCAATTCTGAAATTTTTTGCTTTTTCCTGCTCCTCTTAGCATGATAAAGAAGATTCAAAGAGAGTGAGATGCCAGCTCCTTTCATTCAGTCAGTAGCTTCAATCATTTCTGGTATATGAATAACATGATGTTTTTCAATGGCAAAAATCAATGAATATTGTAAATGCACAAACAGTAATTTCTCCGCATTGCAAGTTGCAATTCTGAAATTTTTTGCTTTTTCCTGCTCCTCTTAGCATGATAAAGAAGATTCAAAGAGAGTGAGATGCCAGCTCCTTTCATTCAGTCAGTAGCTTCAATCATTTCTGGACGTTTTTCAATGGCAAAAATCAATGAATATTGTAAATGCACAAACAGTAATTTCTCCGCATTGCAAGGTGCAATTCTGAAATTTTTTGCTTTTTCCTGCTCCTCTTAGCATGATAAAGAAGATTCAAAGAGAGTGAGATGCCAGCTCCTTTCATTCAGTCAGTAGCTTCAATCATTTCTGGACGTTTTTCAATGGCAAAAATCAATGAATATTGTAAATGCACAAACAGTAATTTCTCCGCATTGCAAGGTGCAATTCTGAAATTTTTTGCTTTTTCCTGCTCCTCTTAGCATGATAAAGAAGATTCACAGAGAGTGAGATGCCAGCTCCTTTCATTCAGTCAGTAGCTTCAATCATTTCTGGACGTTTTTCAATGGCAAAAATCAATGAATATTGTAAATGCACAAACAGTAATTTCTCCGCATTGCAAGGTGCAATTCTGAAATTTTTTGCTTTTTCCTGCTCCTCTTAGCATGATAAAGAAGATTCAAAGAGAGTGAGATGTCAGCTCCTTTCATTCAGTCAGTAGCTTCAAACATTTCTGGTATATGAATAACATGATGTTTTTCAATGGCAAAAATCAATGAATTTTGTAAATGCACAAACAGTAATTTCTCCGCATTGCAAGGTGCAATTCTGAAAATTTTTGCTTTTTCCTGCTCCTCTTAGCATGATAAAGAAGATTCAAAGAGAGTGAGATGCCAGTTCCTTTCATTCAGTCAGTAGCTTCAATCATTTCTGGTCGTTTTTCAATGGCAAAAATCAATGAATATTGTAAATGCACAAACAGTAATTTCTCCGCATTGCAAGGTGCAATTCTGAAATTTTTTGCTTTTTCCTGCTCCTCTTAGCATGATAAAGAAGATTCAAAGAGAGTGAGATGCCAGCTCCTTTCATTCAGTCAGTAGCTTCAATCATTTCTGGTATATGAATAACATGATGTTTTTCAATGGCAAAAATCAATGAATATTGTAAATGCACAAACAGTAATTTCTCCGCATTGCAAGGTGCAATTCTGAATTTTTTTGCTTTTTCCTGCTCCTCTTAGCATGATAAAGAAGATTCAAAGAGAGTGAGATGCCAGCTCCTTTCATTCAGTCAGTAGCTTCAATCATTTCTGGACGTTTTTCAATGGCAAAAATCAATGAATATTGTAAATGCACAAACAGTAATTTCTCCGCATTGCAAGGTGCAATTCTGAAATTTTTTGCTTTTTCCTGCTCCTCTTAGCATGATAAACAAGATTCAAAGAGAGTGAGATGCCAGCTCCTTTCATTCAGTCAGTAGCTTCAATCATTTCTGGACGTTTTTCAATGGCAAAAATCCATGAATATTGTAAATGCACAAACAGTAATTTCTCCGCATTGCAAGGTGCAATTCTGAAATTTTTTGCTTTTTCCTGCTCCTCTTAGCATGATAAAGAAGATTCAAAGAGAGTGAGATGCCAGCTCCTTTCATTCAGTCAGTAGCTTCAAACATTTCTGGTATATGAATAACATGATGTTTTTCAATGGCAAAAATCAATGAATATTGTAAATGCACAAACAGTAATTTCTCCGCATTGCAAGGTGCAAGTCTGAAATTTTTTGCTTTTTCCTGCTCCTCTTAGCATGATAAAGAAGATTCAAAGAGAGTGAGATGCCAGCTACTTTCATTCAGTCAGTAGCTTCAATCATTTCTGGACGTTTTTCAATGGTAAAAATCAATGAATATTGTAAATGCACAAACAGTAATTTCTCCACATTGCAAGGTGCAATTCTGAAATTTTTTGCTTTTTCCTGCTCCTCTTAGCATGATAAAGAAGATTCAAAGAGAGTGAGATGCCAGCTCCTTTCATTCAGTCAGTAGCTTCAATCATTTCTGGTATATGAATAACATGATGTTTTTCAATGGCAAAAATCAATGAATATTGTAAATGCACAAACAGTAATTTCTCCGCATTGCAAGGTGCAATTCTGAAATTTTTTGCTTTTTCCTGCTCCTCTTAGCATGATAAAGAAGATTCAAAGAGAGTGAGATGTCAGCTCCTTTCATTCAGTCAGTAGCTTCAAACATTTCTGGTATATGAATAACATGATGTTTTTCAATGGCAAAAATCAATGAATTTTGTAAATGCACAAACAGTAATTTCTCCGCATTGCAAGGTGCAATTCTGAAATTTTTTGCTTTTTCCTGCTCCTCTTAGCATGATAAAGAAGATTCAAAGAGAGTGAGATGCCAGTTCCTTTCATTCAGTCAGTAGCTTCAATCATTTCTGGACGTTTTTCAATGGCAAAAATCAATGAATATTGTAAATGCACAAACAGTAATTTCTCCGCATTGCAAGGTGCAATTCTGAAATTTTTTGCTTTTTCCTGCTCCTCTTAGCATGATAAAGAAGATTCAAAGAGAGTGAGATGCCAGCTCCTTTCATTCAGTCAGTAGCTTCAATCATTTCTGGTATATGAATAACATGATGTTTTTCAATGGCAAAAATCAATGAATATTGTAAATGCACAAACAGTAATTTCTCCGCATTGCAAGGTGCAATTCTGAAATTTTTTGCTTTTTCCTGCTCCTCTTAGCATGATAAAGAAGATTCAAAGAGAGTGAGATGCCAGCTCCTTTCATTCAGTCAGTAGCTTCAATCATTTCTGGACGTTTTTCAATGGCAAAAATCAATGAATATTGTAAATGCACAAACAGTAATTTCTCCGCATTGCAAGGTGCAATTCTGAAATTTTTTGCTTTTTCCTGCTCCTCTTAGCATGATAAAGAAGATTCAAAGAGAGTGAGATGCCAGCTCCTTTCATTCAGTCAGTAGCTTCAATCATTTCTGGACGTTTTTCAATGGCAAAAATCAATGAATATTGTAAATGCACAAACAGTAATTTCTCCGCATTGCAAGGTGCAATTCTGAAATTTTTTGCTTTTTCCTGCTCCTCTTAGCATGATAAAGAAGATTCAAAGAGAGTGAGATGTCAGCTCCTTTCATTCAGTCAGTAGCTTCAAACATTTCTGGTATATGAATAACATGATGTTTTTCAATGGCAAAAATCAATGAATTTTGTAAATGCACAAACAGTAATTTCTCCGCATTGCAAGGTGCAATTCTGAAATTTTTTGCTTTTTCCTGCTCCTCTTAGCATGATAAAGAAGATTCAAAGAGAGTGAGATGCCAGTTCCTTTCATTCAGTCAGTAGCTTCAATCATTTCTGGACGTTTTTCAATGGCAAAAATCAATGAATATTGTAAATGCACAAACAGTAATTTCTCCGCATTGCAAGGTGCAATTCTGAAATTTTTTGCTTTTTCCTGCTCCTCTTAGCATGATAAAGAAGATTCAAAGAGAGTGAGATGCCAGCTCCTTTCATTCAGTCAGTAGCTTCAATCATTTCTGGTATATGAATAACATGATGTTTTTCAATGGCAAAAATCAATGAATATTGTAAATGCACAAACAGTAATTTCTCCGCATTGCAAGGTGCAATTCTGAAATTTTTTGCTTTTTCCTGCTCCTCTTAGCATGATAAAGAAGATTCAAAGAGAGTGAGATGCCAGCTCCTTTCATTCAGTCAGTAGCTTCAATCATTTCTGGACGTTTTTCAATGGCAAAAATCAATGAATATTGTAAATGCACAAACAGTAATTTCTCCGCATTGCAAGGTGCAATTCTGAAATTTTTTGCTTTTTCCTGCTCCTCTTAGCATGATAAAGAAGATTCAAAGAGAGTGAGATGCCAGCTCCTTTCATTCAGTCAGTAGCTTCAATCATTTCTGGTATATGAATAACATGATGTTTTTCAATGGCAAAAATCAATGAATATTGTAAATGCACAAACAGTAATTTCTCCGCATTGCAAGGTGCAATTCTGAAATTTTTTGCTTTTTCCTGCTCCTCTTAGCATGATAAAGAAGATTCAAAGAGAGTGAGATGCCAGCTCCTTTCATTCAGTCAGTAGCTTCAATCATTTCTGGACGTTTTTCAATGGCAAAAATCAATGAATATTGTAAATGCACAAACAGTAATTTCTCCGCATTGCAAGGTGCAATTCTGAAATTTTTTGCTTTTTCCTGCTCCTCTTAGCATGATAAAGAAGATTCAAAGAGAGTGAGATGCCAGCTCCTTTCATTCAGTCAGTAGCTTCAATCATTTCTGGACGTTTTTCAATGGCAAAAATCAATGAATATTGTAAATGCACAAACAGTAATTTCTCCGCATTGCAAGGTGCAATTCTGAAATTTTTTGCTTTTTCCTGCTCCTCTTAGCATGATAAAGAAGATTCAAAGAGAGTGAGATGTCAGCTCCTTTCATTCAGTCAGTAGCTTCAAACATTTCTGGTATATGAATAACATGATGTTTTTCAATGGCAAAAATCAATGAATTTTGTAAATGCACAAACAGTAATTTCTCCGCATTGCAAGGTGCAATTCTGAAATTTTTTGCTTTTTCCTGCTCCTCTTAGCATGATAAAGAAGATTCAAAGAGAGTGAGATGCCAGTTCCTTTCATTCAGTCAGTAGCTTCAATCATTTCTGGACGTTTTTCAATGGCAAAAATCAATGAATATTGTAAATGCACAAACAGTAATTTCTCCGCATTGCAAGGTGCAATTCTGAAATTTTTTGCTTTTTCCTGCTCCTCTTAGCATGATAAAGAAGATTCAAAGAGAGTGAGATGCCAGCTCCTTTCATTCAGTCAGTAGCTTCAATCATTTCTGGTATATGAATAACATGATGTTTTTCAATGGCAAAAATCAATGAATATTGTAAATGCACAAACAGTAATTTCTCCGCATTGCAAGGTGCAATTCTGAAATTTTTTGCTTTTTCCTGCTCCTCTTAGCATGATAAAGAAGATTCAAAGAGAGTGAGATGCCAGCTCCTTTCATTCAGTCAGTAGCTTCAATCATTTCTGGACGTTTTTCAATGGCAAAAATCAATGAATATTGTAAATGCACAAACAGTAATTTCTCCGCATTGCAAGGTGCAATTCTGAAATTTTTTGCTTTTTCCTGCTCCTCTTAGCATGATAAACAAGATTCAAAGAGAGTGAGATGCCAGCTCCTTTCATTCAGTCAGTAGCTTCAATCATTTCTGGACGTTTTTCAATGGCAAAAATCAATGAATATTGTAAATGCACAAACAGTAATTTCTCCGCATTGCAAGGTGCAATTCTGAAATTTTTTGCTTTTTCCTGCTCCTCTTAGCATGATAAAGAAGATTCAAAGAGAGTGAGATGCCAGCTCCTTTCATTCAGTCAGTAGCTTCAAACATTTCTGGTATATGAATAACATGATGTTTTTCAATGGCAAAAATCAATGAATATTGTAAATGC
Source organism: Phyllobates terribilis (assembly GCF_046119375.1). Classification (NCBI taxonomy): domain Eukaryota; kingdom Metazoa; phylum Chordata; class Amphibia; order Anura; family Dendrobatidae; genus Phyllobates; species Phyllobates terribilis. The sequence goes on from NW_027364728.1 coordinate 147,689, forward strand.
ACAAACAGTAATTTCTCCGCATTGCAAGGTGCAAGTCTGAAATTTTTTGCTTTTTCCTGCTCCTCTTAGCATGATAAAGAAGATTCAAAGAGAGTGAGATGCCAGCTACTTTCATTCAGTCAGTAGCTTCAATCATTTCTGGACGTTTTTCAATGGTAAAAATCAATGAATATTGTAAATGCACAAACAGTAATTTCTCCACATTGCAAGGTGCAATTCTGAAATTTTTTGCTTTTTCCTGCTCCTCTTAGCATGATAAAGAAGATTCAAAGAGAGTGAGATGCCAGCTCCTTTCATTCAGTCAGTAGCTTCAAACATTTCTGGTATATGAATAACATGATGTTTTTCAATGGCAAAAATCAATGAATATTGTAAATGCACAAACAGTAATTTCTCTGCATTGCAAGGTGCAATTCTGAAATTTTTTGCTTTTTCCTGCTCCTCTTAGCATGATAAAGAAGATTCAAAGAGAGTGAGATGCCAGCTACTTTCATTCAGTCAGTAGCTTCAATCATTTCTGGACGTTTTTCAATGGTAAAAATCAATGAATATTGTAAATGCACAAACAGTAATTTCTCCACATTGCAAGGTGCAATTCTGAAATTTTTTGCTTTTTCCTGCTCCTCTTAGCATGATAAAGAAGATTCAAAGAGAGTGAGATGCCAGCTCCTTTCATTCAGTCAGTAGCTTCAAACATTTCTGGTATATGAATAACATGATGTTTTTCAATGGCAAAAATCAATGAATATTGTAAATGCACAAACAGTAATTTCTCCGCATTGCAAGGTGCAATTCTGAAATTTTTTGCTTTTTCCTGCTCCTCTTAGCATGATAAAGAAGATTCAAAGAGAGTGAGATGCCAGCTCCTTTTATTCAGTCAGTAGCTTCAAACATTTCTGGTATATGAATAACATGATGTTTTTCAATGGCAAAAATCAATGAATATTGTAAATGCACAAACAGTAATTTCTCCGCATTGCAAGGTGCAATTCTGAAATTTTTTGCTTTTTCCTGCTCCTCTTAGCATGATAAAGAATATTCAAAGAGAGTGAGATGCCAGCTCCTTTCATTCAGTCAGTAGCTTCAATCATTTCTGGATGTTTTTCAATGGCAAAAATCAATGAATATTGTAAATGCACAAACTGTAATTTCTCCGCATTGCAAGGTGCAATTCTGAAATTTTTGGCTTTTTCCTGCTCCTCTTAGCATGATAAAGAAGATTCAAAGAGAGTGAGATGCCAGCTCCTTTCATTCAGTCAGTAGCTTCAATCATTTCTGGACGTTTTTCAATGGCAAAAATCAATGAATATTGTAAATGCACAAACAGTAATTTCTCCGCATTGCAAGGTGCAATTCTGAAATTTTTTGCTTTTTCCTGCTCCTCTTAGCATGATAAAGAAGATTCAAAGAGAGTGAGATGCCAGCTCCTTTCATTCAGTCAGTACCTTCAATCATTTCTGGATGTTTTTCAATGGCAAAAATCAATGAATATTGTAAATGCACAAACAGTAATTTCTCCGCATTGCAAGGTGCAATTCTGAAATTTTTTGCTTTTTCCCACTCCTCTTAGCATGATAAAGAAGATTCAAAGAGAGTGAGGTGCCAGCTCCTTTCATTCAGTCAGTAGCTTCAAACATTTCTGGTATATGAATAACATGTTTTTCAATGGCAAAAATCATTGAATATTGTAAATGCACAAACAGTAATTTCTCCGCATTGCAAGGTGAAATTCTGAAATTTTTTGATTTTTCCTGCTCCTCTTAGCATGATAAAGAAGATTCAAAGAGAGTGAGATGCCTGCTCCTTTCATTCAGTCAGTAGCTTCAATCATTTCTGGACGTTTTTCAATGGCAAAAATCAATGAATATTGTAAATGCACAAACAGTAATTTCTCCGCATTGCAAGGTGCAATTCTGAAATTTTTTGCTTTTTCCTGCTCCTCTTAGCATGATAAAGAAGATTCAAAGAGAGTGAGATGCCAGCTCCTTTCATTCAGTCAGTAGCTTCAATCATTTCTGGACGTTTTTCAATGGCAAAAATCAATGAATATTGTAAATGCACAAACAGTAATTTCTCCGCATTGCAAGGTGCAATTCTGAAATTTTTTGCTTTTTCCTGCTCCTCTTAGCATGATAAAGAAGATTCAAAGAGAGTGAGATGCCAGCTCCTTTCATTCAGTCAGTAGCTTCAAACATTTCTGGTATATGAATAACATGATGTTTTTCAATGGCAAAAATCAATGAATATTGTAAATGCACAAACAGTAATTTCTCCGCATTGCAAGGTGCAATTCTGAAATTTTTTGCTTTTTCCTGCTCCTCTTAGCATGATAAAGAAGATTCAAAGAGAGTGAGATGCCAGCTCCTTTCATTCAGTCAGTAGCTTCAATCATTTCTGGACGTTTTTCAATGGCAAAAATCAATGAATATTGTAAATGCACAAACAGTAATTTCTCCGCATTGCAAGGTGCAATTCTGAAATTTTTTGCTTTTTCCTGCTCCTCTTAGCATGATAAAGAAGATTCAAAGAGAGTGAGATGTCAGCTCCTTTCATTCAGTCAGTAGCTTCAATCATTTCTGGACGTTTTTCAATGGCAAAAATCAATGAATATTGTAAATGCACAAACAGTAATTTCTCCGCATTGCAAGGTGCAATTCTGAAATTTTTTGCTTTTTCCTGCTCCTCTTAGCATGATAAAGAAGATTCAAAGAGAGTGAGATGTCAGCTCCTTTCATTCAGTCAGTAGCTTCAAACATTTCTGGTATATGAATAACATGATGTTTTTCAATGGCAAAAATCAATGAATTTTGTAAATGCACAAACAGTAATTTCTCCGCATTGCAAGGTGCAATTCTGAAATTTTTTGCTTTTTCCTGCTCCTCTTAGCATGATAAAGAAGATTCAAAGAGAGTGAGATGCCAGTTCCTTTCATTCAGTCAGTAGCTTCAATCATTTCTGGACGTTTTTCAATGGCAAAAATCAATGAATATTGTAAATGCACAAACAGTAATTTCTCCGCATTGCAAGGTGCAATTCTGAAATTTTTTGCTTTTTCCTGCTCCTCTTAGCATGATAAAGAAGATTCAAAGAGAGTGAGATGCCAGCTCCTTTCATTCAGTCAGTAGCTTCAATCATTTCTGGTATATGAATAACATGATGTTTTTCAATGGCAAAAATCAATGAATATTGTAAATGCACAAACAGTAATTTCTCCGCATTGCAAGGTGCAATTCTGAAATTTTTTGCTTTTTCCTGCTCCTCTTAGCATGATAAAGAAGATTCAAAGAGAGTGAGATGCCAGCTCCTTTCATTCAGTCAGTAGCTTCAATCATTTCTGGACGTTTTTCAATGGCAAAAATCAATGAATATTGTAAATGCACAAACAGTAATTTCTCCGCATTGCAAGGTGCAATTCTGAAATTTTTTGCTTTTTCCTGCTCCTCTTAGCATGATAAACAAGATTCAAAGAGAGTGAGATGCCAGCTCCTTTCATTCAGTCAGTAGCTTCAATCATTTCTGGACGTTTTTCAATGGCAAAAATCAATGAATATTGTAAATGCACAAACAGTAATTTCTCCGCATTGCAAGGTGCAATTCTGAAATTTTTTGCTTTTTCCTGCTCCTCTTAGCATGATAAAGAAGATTCAAAGAGAGTGAGATGCCAGCTCCTTTCATTCAGTCAGTAGCTTCAAACATTTCTGGTATATGAATAACATGATGTTTTTCAATGGCAAAAATCAATGAATATTGTAAATGCACAAACAGTAATTTCTCCGCATTGCAAGGTGCAATTCTGAAATTTTTTGCTTTTTCCTGCTCCTCTTAGCATGATAAAGAAGATTCAAAGAGAGTGAGATGCCAGCTCCTTTCAGTCAGTCAGTACCTTCAATCATTTCTGGATGTTTTTCAATGGCAAAAATCAATGAATATTGTAAATGCACAAACAGTAATTTCTCCGCATTGCAAGGTGCAATTCTGAAATTTTTTGCTTTTTCCCACTCCTCTTAGCATGATAAAGAAGATTCAAAGAGAGTGAGGTGCCAGCTCCTTTCATTCAGTCAGTAGCTTCAAACATTTCTGGTATATGAATAACATGTTTTTCAATGGCAAAAATCATTGAATATTGTAAATGCACAAACAGTAATTTCTCCGCATTGCAAGGTGAAATTCTGAAATTTTTTGATTTTTCCTGCTCCTCTTAGCATGATAAAGAAGATTCAAAGAGAGTGAGATGCCTGCTCCTTTCATTCAGTCAGTAGCTTCAATCATTTCTGGACGTTTTTCAATGGCAAAAATCAATGAATATTGTAAATGCACAAACAGTAATTTCTCCGCATTGCAAGGTGCAATTCTGAAATTTTTTGCTTTTTCCTGCTCCTCTTAGCATGATAAAGAAGATTCAAAGAGAGTGAGATGCCAGCTCCTTTCATTCAGTCAGTAGCTTCAATCATTTCTGGACGTTTTTCAATGGCAAAAATCAATGAATATTGTAAATGCACAAACAGTAATTTCTCCGCATTGCAAGGTGCAATTCTGAAATTTTTTGCTTTTTCCTGCTCCTCTTAGCATGATAAAGAAGATTCAAAGAGAGTGAGATGCCAGCTCCTTTCATTCAGTCAGTAGCTTCAAACATTTCTGGTATATGAATAACATGATGTTTTTCAATGGCAAAAATCAATGAATATTGTAAATGCACAAACAGTAATTTCTCCGCATTGCAAGGTGCAAGTCTGAAATTTTTTGCTTTTTCCTGCTCCTCTTAGCATGATAAAGAAGATTCAAAGAGAGTGAGATGCCAGCTACTTTCATTCAGTCAGTAGCTTCAATCATTTCTGGACGTTTTTCAATGGTAAAAATCAATGAATATTGTAAATGCACAAACAGTAATTTCTCCACATTGCAAGGTGCAATTCTGAAATTTTTTGCTTTTTCCTGCTCCTCTTAGCATGATAAAGAAGATTCAAAGAGAGTGAGATGCCAGCTCCTTTCATTCAGTCAGTAGCTTCAATCATTTCTGGACGTTTTTCAATGGCAAAAATCAATGAATATTGTAAATGCACAAACAGTAATTTCTCCGCATTGCAAGGTGCAATTCTGAAATTTTTTGCTTTTTCCTGCTCCTCTTAGCATGATAAAGAAGATTCAAAGAGAGTGAGATGTCAGCTCCTTTCATTCAGTCAGTAGCTTCAATCATTTCTGGACGTTTTTCAATGGCAAAAATCAATGAATATTGTAAATGCACAAACAGTAATTTCTCCGCATTGCAAGGTGCAATTCTGAAATTTTTTGCTTTTTCCTGCTCCTCTTAGCATGATAAAGAAGATTCAAAGAGAGTGAGATGTCAGCTCCTTTCATTCAGTCAGTAGCTTCAAACATTTCTGGTATATGAATAACATGATGTTTTTCAATGGCAAAAATCAATGAATTTTGTAAATGCACAAACAGTAATTTCTCCGCATTGCAAGGTGCAATTCTGAAATTTTTTGCTTTTTCCTGCTCCTCTTAGCATGATAAAGAAGATTCAAAGAGAGTGAGATGCCAGTTCCTTTCATTCAGTCAGTAGCTTCAATCATTTCTGGACGTTTTTCAATGGCAAAAATCAATGAATATTGTAAATGCACAAACAGTAATTTCTCCGCATTGCAAGGTGCAATTCTGAAATTTTTTGCTTTTTCCTGCTCCTCTTAGCATGATAAAGAAGATTCAAAGAGAGTGAGATGCCAGCTCCTTTCATTCAGTCAGTAGCTTCAATCATTTCTGGTATATGAATAACATGATGTTTTTCAATGGCAAAAATCAATGAATATTGTAAATGCACAAACAGTAATTTCTCCGCATTGCAAGGTGCAATTCTGAAATTTTTTGCTTTTTCCTGCTCCTCTTAGCATGATAAAGAAGATTCAAAGAGAGTGAGATGCCAGCTCCTTTCATTCAGTCAGTAGCTTCAATCATTTCTGGACGTTTTTCAATGGCAAAAATCAATGAATATTGTAAATGCACAAACAGTAATTTCTCCGCATTGCAAGGTGCAATTCTGAAATTTTTTGCTTTTTCCTGCTCCTCTTAGCATGATAAACAAGATTCAAAGAGAGTGAGATGCCAGCTCCTTTCATTCAGTCAGTAGCTTCAATCATTTCTGGACGTTTTTCAATGGCAAAAATCAATGAATATTGTAAATGCACAAACAGTAATTTCTCCGCATTGCAAGGTGCAATTCTGAAATTTTTTGCTTTTTCCTGCTCCTCTTAGCATGATAAAGAAGATTCAAAGAGAGTGAGATGCCAGCTCCTTTCATTCAGTCAGTAGCTTCAAACATTTCTGGTATATGAATAACATGATGTTTTTCAATGGCAAAAATCAATGAATATTGTAAATGCACAAACAGTAATTTCTCCGCATTGCAAGGTGCAATTCTGAAATTTTTTGCTTTTTCCTGCTCCTCTTAGCATGATAAAGAAGATTCAAAGAGAGTGAGATGCCAGCTCCTTTCAGTCAGTCAGTACCTTCAATCATTTCTGGATGTTTTTCAATGGCAAAAATCAATGAATATTGTAAATGCACAAACAGTAATTTCTCCGCATTGCAAGGTGCAATTCTGAAATTTTTTGCTTTTTCCCACTCCTCTTAGCATGATAAAGAAGATTCAAAGAGAGTGAGGTGCCAGCTCCTTTCATTCAGTCAGTAGCTTCAAACATTTCTGGTATATGAATAACATGTTTTTCAATGGCAAAAATCATTGAATATTGTAAATGCACAAACAGTAATTTCTCCGCATTGCAAGGTGAAATTCTGAAATTTTTTGATTTTTCCTGCTCCTCTTAGCATGATAAAGAAGATTCAAAGAGAGTGAGATGCCTGCTCCTTTCATTCAGTCAGTAGCTTCAATCATTTCTGGACGTTTTTCAATGGCAAAAATCAATGAATATTGTAAATGCACAAACAGTAATTTCTCCGCATTGCAAGGTGCAATTCTGAAATTTTTTGCTTTTTCCTGCTCCTCTTAGCATGATAAAGAAGATTCAAAGAGAGTGAGATGCCAGCTCCTTTCATTCAGTCAGTAGCTTCAATCATTTCTGGACGTTTTTCAATGGCAAAAATCAATGAATATTGTAAATGCACAAACAGTAATTTCTCCGCATTGCAAGGTGCAATTCTGAAATTTTTTGCTTTTTCCTGCTCCTCTTAGCATGATAAAGAAGATTCAAAGAGAGTGAGATGCCAGCTCCTTTCATTCAGTCAGTAGCTTCAAACATTTCTGGTATATGAATAACATGATGTTTTTCAATGGCAAAAATCAATGAATGTTGTAAATGCACAAACAGTAATTTCTCCGCATTGCAAGGTGCAAGTCTGAAATTTTTTGCTTTTTCCTGCTCCTCTTAGCATGATAAAGAAGATTCAAAGAGAGTGAGATGCCAGCTACTTTCATTCAGTCAGTAGCTTCAATCATTTCTGGACGTTTTTCAATGGTAAAAATCAATGAATATTGTAAATGCACAAACAGTAATTTCTCCACATTGCAAGGTGCAATTCTGAAATTTTTTGCTTTTTCCTGCTCCTCTTAGCATGATAAAGAAGATTCAAAGAGAGTGAGATGCCAGCTCCTTTCATTCAGTCAGTAGCTTCAATCATTTCTGGACGTTTTTCAATGGCAAAAATCAATGAATATTGTAAATGCACAAACAGTAATTTCTCCGCATTGCAAGGTGCAATTCTGAAATTTTTTGCTTTTTCCTGCTCCTCTTAGCATGATAAAGAAGATTCAAAGAGAGTGAGATGTCAGCTCCTTTCATTCAGTCAGTAGCTTCAATCATTTCTGGACGTTTTTCAATGGCAAAAATCAATGAATATTGTAAATGCACAAACAGTAATTTCTCCGCATTGCAAGGTGCAATTCTGAAATTTTTTGCTTTTTCCTGCTCCTCTTAGCATGATAAAGAAGATTCAAAGAGAGTGAGATGTCAGCTCCTTTCATTCAGTCAGTAGCTTCAAACATTTCTGGTATATGAATAACATGATGTTTTTCAATGGCAAAAATCAATGAATTTTGTAAATGCACAAACAGTAATTTCTCCGCATTGCAAGGTGCAATTCTGAAATTTTTTGCTTTTTCCTGCTCCTCTTAGCATGATAAAGAAGATTCAAAGAGAGTGAGATGCCAGTTCCTTTCATTCAGTCAGTAGCTTCAATCATTTCTGGACGTTTTTCAATGGCAAAGATCAATGAATATTGTAAATGCACAAACAGTAATTTCTCCGCATTGCAAGGTGCAATTCTGAAATTTTTTGCTTTTTCCTGCTCCTCTTAGCATGATAAAGAAGATTCAAAGAGAGTGAGATGCCAGCTCCTTTCATTCAGTCAGTAGCTTCAATCATTTCTGGTATATGAATAACATGATGTTTTTCAATGGCAAAAATCAATGAATATTGTAAATGCACAAACAGTAATTTCTCCGCATTGCAAGGTGCAATTCTGAAATTTTTTGCTTTTTCCTGCTCCTCTTAGCATGATAAAGAAGATTCAAAGAGAGTGAGATGCCAGCTCCTTTCATTCAGTCAGTAGCTTCAATCATTTCTGGACGTTTTTCAATGGCAAAAATCAATGAATATTGTAAATGCACAAACAGTAATTTCTCCGCATTGCAAGGTGCAATTCTGAAATTTTTTGCTTTTTCCTGCTCCTCTTAGCATGATAAACAAGATTCAAAGAGAGTGAGATGCCAGCTCCTTTCATTCAGTCAGTAGCTTCAATCATTTCTGGACGTTTTTCAATGGCAAAAATCAATGAATATTGTAAATGCACAAACAGTAATTTCTCCGCATTGCAAGGTGCAATTCTGAAATTTTTTGCTTTTTCCTGCTCCTCTTAGCATGATAAAGAAGATTCAAAGAGAGTGAGATGCCAGCTCCTTTCATTCAGTCAGTAGCTTCAAACATTTCTGGTATATGAATAACATGATGTTTTTCAATGGCAAAAATCAATGAATATTGTAAATGCACAAACAGTAATTTCTCCGCATTGCAAGGTGCAAGTCTGAAATTTTTTGCTTTTTCCTGCTCCTCTTAGCATGATAAAGAAGATTCAAAGAGAGTGAGATGCCAGCTCCTTTCATTCAGTCAGTAGCTTCAATCATTTCTGGACGTTTTTCAATGGCAAAAATCAATGAATATTGTAAATGCACAAACAGTAATTTCTCCGCATTGCAAGGTGCAATTCTGAAATTTTTTGCTTTTTCCTGCTCCTCTTAGCATGATAAAGAAGATTCAAAGAGAGTGAGATGTCAGCTCCTTTCATTCAGTCAGTAGCTTCAAACATTTCTGGTATATGAATAACATGATGTTTTTCAATGGCAAAAATCAATGAATTTTGTAAATGCACAAACAGTAATTTCTCCGCATTGCAAGGTGCAATTCTGAAATTTTTTGCTTTTTCCTGCTTCTCTTAGCATGATAAAGAAGATTCAAAGAGAGTGAGATGCCAGTTCCTTTCATTCAGTCAGTAGCTTCAATCATTTCTGGTCGTTTTTCAATGGCAAAAATCAATGAATATTGTAAATGCACAAACAGTAATTTCTCCGCATTGCAAGGTGCAATTCTGAAATTTTTTGCTTTTTCCTGCTCCTCTTAGCATGATAAAGAAGATTCAAAGAGAGTGAGATGCCAGCTCCTTTCATTCAGTCAGTAGCTTCAATCATTTCTGGTATATGAATAACATGATGTTTTTCAATGGCAAAAATCAATGAATATTGTAAATGCACAAACAGTAATTTCTCCGCATTGCAAGGTGCAATTCTGATTTTTTTGCTTTTTCCTGCTCCTCTTAGCATGATAAAGAAGATTCAAAGAGAGTGAGATGCCAGCTCCTTTCATTCAGTCAGTAGCTTCAATAATTTCTGGACGTTTTTCAATGGCAAAAATCAATGAATATTGTAAATGCACAAACAGTAATTTCTCCGCATTGCAAGGTGCAATTCTGAAATTTTTTGCTTTTTCCTGCTCCTCTTAGCATGATAAACAAGATTCAAAGAGAGTGAGATGCCAGCTCCTTTCATTCAGTCAGTAGCTTCAATCATTTCTGGACGTTTTTCAATGGCAAAAATCCATGAATATTGTAAATGCACAAACAGTAATTTCTCCGCATTGCAAGGTGCAATTCTGAAATTTTTTGCTTTTTCCTGCTCCTCTTAGCATGATAAAGAAGATTCAAAGAGAGTGAGATGCCAGCTCCTTTCATTCAGTCAGTAGCTTCAAACATTTCTGGTATATGAATAACATGATGTTTTTCAATGGCAAAAATCAATGAATATTGTAAATGCACAAACAGTAATTTCTCCGCATTGCAAGGTGCAAGTCTGAAATTTTTTGCTTTTTCCTGCTCCTCTTAGCATGATAAAGAAGATTCAAAGAGAGTGAGATGCCAGCTACTTTCATTCAGTCAGTAGCTTCAATCATTTCTGGACGTTTTTCAATGGTAAAAATCAATGAATATTGTAAATGCACAAACAGTAATTTCTCCACATTGCAAGGTGCAATTCTGAAATTTTTTGCTTTTTCCTGCTCCTCTTAGCATGATAAAGAAGATTCAAAGAGAGTGAGATGCCAGCTCCTTTCATTCAGTCAGTAGCTTCAATCATTTCTGGTATATGAATAACATGATGTTTTTCAATGGCAAAAATCAATGAATATTGTAAATGCACAAACAGTAATTTCTCCGCATTGCAAGGTGCAATTCTGAAATTTTTTGCTTTTTCCTGCTCCTCTTAGCATGATAAAGAAGATTCAAAGAGAGTGAGATGCCAGCTCCTTTCATTCAGTCAGTAGCTTCAATCATTTCTGGACGTTTTTCAATGGCAAAAATCAATGAATATTGTAAATGCACAAACAGTAATTTCTCCGCATTGCAAGGTGCAATTCTGAAATTTTTTGCTTTTTCCTGCTCCTCTTAGCATGATAAAGAAGATTCAAAGAGAGTGAGATGTCAGCTCCTTTCATTCAGTCAGTAGCTTCAAACATTTCTGGTATATGAATAACATGATGTTTTTCAATGGCAAAAATCAATGAATTTTGTAAATGCACAAACAGTAATTTCTCCGCATTGCAAGGTGCAATTCTGAAATTTTTTGCTTTTTCCTGCTCCTCTTAGCATGATAAAGAAGATTCAAAGAGAGTGAGATGCCAGTTCCTTTCATTCAGTCAGTAGCTTCAATCATTTCTGGACGTTTTTCAATGGCAAAAATCAATGAATATTGTAAATGCACAAACAGTAATTTCTCCGCATTGCAAGGTGCAATTCTGAAATTTTTTGCTTTTTCCTGCTCCTCTTAGCATGATAAAGAAGATTCAAAGAGAGTGAGATGCCAGCTCCTTTCATTCAGTCAGTAGCTTCAATCATTTCTGGTATATGAATAACATGATGTTTTTCAATGGCAAAAATCAATGAATATTGTAAATGCACAAACAGTAATTTCTCCGCATTGCAAGGTGCAATTCTGAAATTTTTTGCTTTTTCCTGCTCCTCTTAGCATGATAAAGAAGATTCAAAGAGAGTGAGATGCCAGCTCCTTTCATTCAGTCAGTAGCTTCAATCATTTCTGGACGTTTTTCAATGGCAAAAATCAATGAATATTGTAAATTCACAAACAGTAATTTCTCCGCATTGCAAGGTGCAATTCTGAAATTTTTTGCTTTTTCCTGCTCCTCTTAGCATGATAAAGAAGATTCAAAGAGAGTGAGATGCCAGCTCCTTTCATTCAGTCAGTAGCTTCAATCATTTCTGGACGTTTTTCAATGGCAAAAATCAATGAATATTGTAAATGCACAAACAGTAATTTCTCCGCATTGCAAGGTGCAATTCTGAAATTTTTTGCTTTTTCCTGCTCCTCTTAGCATGATAAAGAAGATTCAAAGAGAGTGAGATGTCAGCTCCTTTCATTCAGTCAGTAGCTTCAAACATTTCTGGTATATGAATAACATGATGTTTTTCAATGGCAAAAATCAATGAATTTTGTAAATGCACAAACAGTAATTTCTCCGCATTGCAAGGTGCAATTCTGAAATTTTTTGCTTTTTCCTGCTCCTCTTAGCATGATAAAGAAGATTCAAAGAGAGTGAGATGCCAGTTCCTTTCATTCAGTCAGTAGCTTCAATCATTTCTGGACGTTTTTCAATGGCAAAAATCAATGAATATTGTAAATGCACAAACAGTAATTTCTCCGCATTGCAAGGTGCAATTCTGAAATTTTTTGCTTTTTCCTGCTCCTCTTAGCATGATAAAGAAGATTCAAAGAGAGTGAGATGCCAGCTCCTTTCATTCAGTCAGTAGCTTCAATCATTTCTGGTATATGAATAACATGATGTTTTTCAATGGCAAAAATCAATGAATATTGTAAATGCACAAACAGTAATTTCTCCGCATTGCAAGGTGCAATTCTGAAATTTTTTGCTTTTTCCTGCTCCTCTTAGCATGATAAAGAAGATTCAAAGAGAGTGAGATGCCAGCTCCTTTCATTCAGTCAGTAGCTTCAATCATTTCTGGACGTTTTTCAATGGCAAAAATCAATGAATATTGTAAATGCACAAACAGTAATTTCTCCGCATTGCAAGGTGCAATTCTGAAATTTTTTGCTTTTTCCTGCTCCTCTTAGCATGATAAACAAGATTCAAAGAGAGTGAGATGCCAGCTCCTTTCATTCAGTCAGTAGCTTCAATCATTTCTGGACGTTTTTCAATGGCAAAAATCAATGAATATTGTAAATGCACAAACAGTAATTTCTCCGCATTGCAAGGTGCAATTCTGAAATTTTTTGCTTTTTCCTGCTCCTCTTAGCATGATAAAGAAGATTCAAAGAGAGTGAGATGCCAGCTCCTTTCATTCAGTCAGTAGCTTCAAACATTTCTGGTATATGAATAACATGATGTTTTTCAATGGCAAAAATCAATGAATATTGTAAATGCACAAACAGTAATTTCTCTGCATTGCAAGGTGCAATTCTGAAATTTTTTGCTTTTTCCTGCTCCTCTTAGCATGATAAAGAAGATTCAAAGAGAGTGAGATGCCAGCTACTTTCATTCAGTCAGTAGCTTCAATCATTTCTGGACGTTTTTCAATGGTAAAAATCAATGAATATTGTAAATGCACAAACAGTAATTTCTCCACATTGCAAGGTGCAATTCTGAAATTTTTTGCTTTTTCCTGCTCCTCTTAGCATGATAAAGAAGATTCAAAGAGAGTGAGATGCCAGCTCCTTTCATTCAGTCAGTAGCTTCAAACATTTCTGGTATATGAATAACATGATGTTTTTCAATGGCAAAAATCAATGAATATTGTAAATGCACAAACAGTAATTTCTCCGCATTGCAAGGTGCAATTCTGAAATTTTTTGCTTTTTCCTGCTCCTCTTAGCATGATAAAGAAGATTCAAAGAGAGTGAGATGCCAGCTCCTTTCATTCAGTCAGTAGCTTCAAACATTTCTGGTATATGAATAACATGATGTTTTTCAATGGCAAAAATCAATGAATATTGTAAATGCACAAACAGTAATTTCTCCGCATTGCAAGGTGCAATTCTGAAATTTTTTGCTTTTTCCTGCTCCTCTTAGCATGATAAAGAATATTCAAAGAGAGTGAGATGCCAGCTCCTTTCATTCAGTCAGTAGCTTCAATCATTTCTGGATGTTTTTCAATGGCAAAAATCAATGAATATTGTAAATGCACAAACTGTAATTTCTCCGCATTGCAAGGTGCAATTCTGAAATTTTTGGCTTTTTCCTGCTCCTCTTAGCATGATAAAGAAGATTCAAAGAGAGTGAGATGCCAGCTCCTTTCATTCAGTCAGTAGCTTCAATCATTTCTGGACGTTTTTCAATGGCAAAAATCAATGAATATTGTAAATGCACAAACAGTAATTTCTCCGCATTGCAAGGTGCAATTCTGAAATTTTTTGCTTTTTCCTGCTCCTCTTAGCATGATAAAGAAGATTCAAAGAGAGTGAGATGCCAGCTCCTTTCATTCAGTCAGTACCTTCAATCATTTCTGGATGTTTTTCAATGGCAAAAATCAATGAATATTGTAAATGCACAAACAGTAATTTCTCCGCATTGCAAGGTGCAATTCTGAAATTTTTTGCTTTTTCCCGCTCCTCTTAGCATGATAAAGAAGATTCAAAGAGAGTGAGGTGCCAGCTCCTTTCATTCAGTCAGTAGCTTCAAACATTTCTGGTATATGAATAACATGTTTTTCAATGGCAAAAATCATTGAATATTGTAAATGCACAAACAGTAATTTCTCCGCATTGCAAGGTGAAATTCTGAAATTTTTTGATTTTTCCTGCTCCTCTTAGCATGATAAAGAAGATTCAAAGAGAGTGAGATGCCTGCTCCTTTCATTCAGTCAGTAGCTTCAATCATTTCTGGACGTTTTTCAATGGCAAAAATCAATGAATATTGTAAATGCACAAACAGTAATTTCTCCGCATTGCAAGGTGCAATTCTGAAATTTTTTGCTTTTTCCTGCTCCTCTTAGCATGATAAAGAAGATTCAAAGAGAGTGAGATGCCAGCTCCTTTCATTCAGTCAGTAGCTTCAATCATTTCTGGACGTTTTTCAATGGCAAAAATCAATGAATATTGTAAATGCACAAACAGTAATTTCTCCGCATTGCAAGGTGCAATTCTGAAATTTTTTGCTTTTTCCTGCTCCTCTTAGCATGATAAAGAAGATTCAAAGAGAGTGAGATGCCAGCTCCTTTCATTCAGTCAGTAGCTTCAAACATTTCTGGTATATGAATAACATGATGTTTTTCAATGGCAAAAATCAATGAATATTGTAAATGCACAAACAGTAATTTCTCCGCATTGCAAGGTGCAAGTCTGAAATTTTTTGCTTTTTCCTGCTCCTCTTAGCATGATAAAGAAGATTCAAAGAGAGTGAGATGCCAGCTACTTTCATTCAGTCAGTAGCTTCAATCATTTCTGGACGTTTTTCAATGGTAAAAATCAATGAATATTGTAAATGCACAAACAGTAATTTCTCCACATTGCAAGGTGCAATTCTGAAATTTTTTGCTTTTTCCTGCTCCTCTTAGCATGATAAAGAAGATTCAAAGAGAGTGAGATGCCAGCTCCTTTCATTCAGTCAGTAGCTTCAATCATTTCTGGACGTTTTTCAATGGCAAAAATCAATGAATATTGTAAATGCACAAACAGTAATTTCTCCGCATTGCAAGGTGCAATTCTGAAATTTTTTGCTTTTTCCTGCTCCTCTTAGCATGATAAAGAAGATTCAAAGAGAGTGAGATGTCAGCTCCTTTCATTCAGTCAGTAGCTTCAATCATTTCTGGACGTTTTTCAATGGCAAAAATCAATGAATATTGTAAATGCACAAACAGTAATTTCTCCGCATTGCAAGGTGCAATTCTGAAATTTTTTGCTTTTTCCTGCTCCTCTTAGCATGATAAAGAAGATTCAAAGAGAGTGAGATGTCAGCTCCTTTCATTCAGTCAGTAGCTTCAAACATTTCTGGTATATGAATAACATGATGTTTTTCAATGGCAAAAATCAATGAATTTTGTAAATGCACAAACAGTAATTTCTCCGCATTGCAAGGTGCAATTCTGAAATTTTTTGGTTTTTCCTGCTCCTCTTAGCATGATAAAGAAGATTCAAAGAGAGTGAGATGCCAGTTCCTTTCATTCAGTCAGTAGCTTCAATCATTTCTGGACGTTTTTCAATGGCAAAAATCAATGAATATTGTAAATGCACAAACAGTAATTTCTCCGCATTGCAAGGTGCAATTCTGAAATTTTTTGCTTTTTCCTGCTCCTCTTAGCATGATAAAGAAGATTCAAAGAGAGTGAGATGCCAGCTCCTTTCATTCAGTCAGTAGCTTCAATCATTTCTGGTATATGAATAACATGATGTTTTTCAATGGCAAAAATCAATGAATATTGTAAATGCACAAACAGTAATTTCTCCGCATTGCAAGGTGCAATTCTGAAATTTTTTGCTTTTTCCTGCTCCTCTTAGCATGATAAAGAAGATTCAAAGAGAGTGAGATGCCAGCTCCTTTCATTCAGTCAGTAGCTTCAATCATTTCTGGACGTTTTTCAATGGCAAAAATCAATGAATATTGTAAATGCACAAACAGTAATTTCTCCGCATTGCAAGGTGCAATTCTGAAATTTTTTGCTTTTTCCTGCTCCTCTTAGCATGATAAACAAGATTCAAAGAGAGTGAGATGCCAGCTCCTTTCATTCAGTCAGTAGCTTCAATCATTTCTGGACGTTTTTCAATGGCAAAAATCAATGAATATTGTAAATGCACAAACAGTAATTTCTCCGCATTGCAAGGTGCAATTCTGAAATTTTTTGCTTTTTCCTGCTCCTCTTAGCATGATAAAGAAGATTCAAAGAGAGTGAGATGCCAGCTCCTTTCATTCAGTCAGTAGCTTCAAACATTTCTGGTATATGAATAACATGATGTTTTTCAATGGCAAAAATCAATGAATATTGTAAATGCACAAACAGTAATTTCTCCGCATTGCAAGGTGCAAGTCTGAAATTTTTTGCTTTTTCCTGCTCCTCTTAGCATGATAAAGAAGATTCAAAGAGAGTGAGATGCCAGCTCCTTTCATTCAGTCAGTAGCTTCAATCATTTCTGGACGTTTTTCAATGGCAAAAATCAATGAATATTGTAAATGCACAAACAGTAATTTCTCCGCATTGCAAGGTGCAATTCTGAAATTTTTTGCTTTTTCCTGCTCCTCTTAGCATGATAAAGAAGATTCAAAGAGAGTGAGATGTCAGCTCCTTTCATTCAGTCAGTAGCTTCAAACATTTCTGGTATATGAATAACATGATGTTTTTCAATGGCAAAAATCAATGAATTTTGTAAATGCACAAACAGTAATTTCTCCGCATTGCAAGGTGCAATTCTGAAATTTTTTGCTTTTTCCTGCTCCTCTTAGCATGATAAAGAAGATTCAAAGAGAGTGAGATGCCAGTTCCTTTCATTCAGTCAGTAGCTTCAATCATTTCTGGTCGTTTTTCAATGGCAAAAATCAATGAATATTGTAAATGCACAAACAGTAATTTCTCCGCATTGCAAGGTGCAATTCTGAAATTTTTTGCTTTTTCCTGCTCCTCTTAGCATGATAAAGAAGATTCAAAGAGAGTGAGATGCCAGCTCCTTTCATTCAGTCAGTAGCTTCAATCATTTCTGGTATATGAATAACATGATGTTTTTCAATGGCAAAAATCAATGAATATTGTAAATGCACAAACAGTAATTTCTCCGCATTGCAAGGTGCAATTCTGAATTTTTTTGCTTTTTCCTGCTCCTCTTAGCATGATAAAGAAGATTCAAAGAGAGTGAGATGCCAGCTCCTTTCATTCAGTCAGTAGCTTCAATCATTTCTGGACGTTTTTCAATGGCAAAAATCAATGAATATTGTAAATGCACAAACAGTAATTTCTCCGCATTGCAAGGTGCAATTCTGAAATTTTTTGCTTTTTCCTGCTCCTCTTAGCATGATAAACAAGATTCAAAGAGAGTGAGATGCCAGCTCCTTTCATTCAGTCAGTAGCTTCAATCATTTCTGGACGTTTTTCAATGGCAAAAATCCATGAATATTGTAAATGCACAAACAGTAATTTCTCCGCATTGCAAGGTGCAATTCTGAAATTTTTTGCTTTTTCCTGCTCCTCTTAGCATGATAAAGAAGATTCAAAGAGAGTGAGATGCCAGCTCCTTTCATTCAGTCAGTAGCTTCAAACATTTCTGGTATATGAATAACATGATGTTTTTCAATGGCAAAAATCAATGAATATTGTAAATGCACAAACAGTAATTTCTCCGCATTGCAAGGTGCAAGTCTGAAATTTTTTGCTTTTTCCTGCTCCTCTTAGCATGATAAAGAAGATTCAAAGAGAGTGAGATGCCAGCTACTTTCATTCAGTCAGTAGCTTCAATCATTTCTGGACGTTTTTCAATGGTAAAAATCAATGAATATTGTAAATGCACAAACAGTAATTTCTCCACATTGCAAGGTGCAATTCTGAAATTTTTTGCTTTTTCCTGCTCCTCTTAGCATGATAAAGAAGATTCAAAGAGAGTGAGATGCCAGCTCCTTTCATTCAGTCAGTAGCTTCAATCATTTCTGGTATATGAATAACATGATGTTTTTCAATGGCAAAAATCAATGAATATTGTAAATGCACAAACAGTAATTTCTCCGCATTGCAAGGTGCAATTCTGAAATTTTTTGCTTTTTCCTGCTCCTCTTAGCATGATAAAGAAGATTCAAAGAGAGTGAGATGCCAGCTCCTTTCATTCAGTCAGTAGCTTCAATCATTTCTGGACATTTTTCAATGGCAAAAATCAATGAATATTGTAAATGCACAAACAGTAATTTCTCCGCATTGCAAGGTGCAATTCTGAAATTTTTTGCTTTTTCCTGCTCCTCTTAGCATGATAAAGAAGATTCAAAGAGAGTGAGATGTCAGCTCCTTTCATTCAGTCAGTAGCTTCAAACATTTCTGGTATATGAATAACATGATGTTTTTCAATGGCAAAAATCAATGAATTTTGTAAATGCACAAACAGTAATTTCTCCGCATTGCAAGGTGCAATTCTGAAATTTTTTGCTTTTTCCTGCTCCTCTTAGCATGATAAAGAAGATTCAAAGAGAGTGAGATGCCAGTTCCTTTCATTCAGTCAGTAGCTTCAATCATTTCTGGACGTTTTTCAATGGCAAAAATCAATGAATATTGTAAATGCACAAACAGTAATTTCTCCGCATTGCAAGGTGCAATTCTGAAATTTTTTGCTTTTTCCTGCTCCTCTTAGCATGATAAAGAAGATTCAAAGAGAGTGAGATGCCAGCTCCTTTCATTCAGTCAGTAGCTTCAATCATTTCTGGTATATGAATAACATGATGTTTTTCAATGGCAAAAATCAATGAATATTGTAAATGCACAAACAGTAATTTCTCCGCATTGCAAGGTGCAATTCTGAAATTTTTTGCTTTTTCCTGCTCCTCTTAGCATGATAAAGAAGATTCAAAGAGAGTGAGATGCCAGCTCCTTTCATTCAGTCAGTAGCTTCAATCATTTCTGGACGTTTTTCAATGGCAAAAATCAATGAATATTGTAAATGCACAAACAGTAATTTCTCCGCATTGCAAGGTGCAATTCTGAAATTTTTTGCTTTTTCCTGCTCCTCTTAGCATGATAAAGAAGATTCAAAGAGAGTGAGATGCCAGCTCCTTTCATTCAGTCAGTAGCTTCAATCATTTCTGGACGTTTTTCAATGGCAAAAATCAATGAATATTGTAAATGCACAAACAGTAATTTCTCCGCATTGCAAGGTGCAATTCTGAAATTTTTTGCTTTTTCCTGCTCCTCTTAGCATGATAAAGAAGATTCAAAGAGAGTGAGATGTCAGCTCCTTTCATTCAGTCAGTAGCTTCAAACATTTCTGGTATATGAATAACATGATGTTTTTCAATGGCAAAAATCAATGAATTTTGTAAATGCACAAACAGTAATTTCTCCGCATTGCAAGGTGCAATTCTGAAATTTTTTGCTTTTTCCTGCTCCTCTTAGCATGATAAAGAAGATTCAAAGAGAGTGAGATGCCAGTTCCTTTCATTCAGTCAGTAGCTTCAATCATTTCTGGATGTTTTTCAATGGCAAAAATCAATGAATATTGTAAATGCACAAACAGTAATTTCTCCGCATTGCAAGGTGCAATTCTGAAATTTTTTGCTTTTTCCTGCTCCTCTTAGCATGATAAAGAAGATTCAAAGAGAGTGAGATGCCAGCTCCTTTCATTCAGTCAGTAGCTTCAATCATTTCTGGTATATGAATAACATGATGTTTTTCAATGGCAAAAATCAATGAATATTGTAAATGCACAAACAGTAATTTCTCCGCATTGCAAGGTGCAATTCTGAAATTTTTTGCTTTTTCCTGCTCCTCTTAGCATGATAAAGAAGATTCAAAGAGAGTGAGATGCCAGCTCCTTTCATTCAGTCAGTAGCTTCAATCATTTCTGGACGTTTTTCAATGGCAAAAATCAATGAATATTGTAAATGCACAAACAGTAATTTCTCCGCATTGCAAGGTGCAATTCTGAAATTTTTTGCTTTTTCCTGCTCCTCTTAGCATGATAAAGAAGATTCAAAGAGAGTGAGATGCCAGCTCCTTTCATTCAGTCAGTAGCTTCAATCATTTCTGGACGTTTTTCAATGGCAAAAATCAATGAATATTGTAAATGCACAAACAGTAATTTCTCCGCATTGCAAGGTGCAATTCTGAAATTTTTTGCTTTTTCCTGCTCCTCTTAGCATGATAAAGAAGATTCAAAGAGAGTGAGATGCCAGCTCCTTTCATTCAGTCAGTAGCTTCAAACATTTCTGGTATATGAATAACATGATGTTTTTCAATGGCAAAAATCAATGAATATTGTAAATGCACAAACAGTAATTTCTCCGCATTGCAAGGTGCAAGTCTGAAATTTTTTGCTTTTTCCTGCTCCTCTTAGCATGATAAAGAAGATTCAAAGAGAGTGAGATGCCAGCTACTTTCATTCAGTCAGTAGCTTCAATCATTTCTGGACGTTTTTCAATGGTAAAAATCAATGAATATTGTAAATGCACAAACAGTAATTTCTCCACATTGCAAGGTGCAATTCTGAAATTTTTTGCTTTTTCCTGCTCCTCTTAGCATGATAAAGAAGATTCAAAGAGAGTGAGATGCCAGCTCCTTTCATTCAGTCAGTAGCTTCAAACATTTCTGGTATATGAATAACATGATGTTTTTCAATGGCAAAAATCAATGAATATTGTAAATGCACAAACAGTAATTTCTCTGCATTGCAAGGTGCAATTCTGAAATTTTTTGCTTTTTCCTGCTCCTCTTAGCATGATAAAGAAGATTCAAAGAGAGTGAGATGCCAGCTACTTTCATTCAGTCAGTAGCTTCAATCATTTCTGGACGTTTTTCAATGGTAAAAATCAATGAATATTGTAAATGCACAAACAGTAATTTCTCCACATTGCAAGGTGCAATTCTGAAATTTTTTGCTTTTTCCTGCTCCTCTTAGCATGATAAAGAAGATTCAAAGAGAGTGAGATGCCAGCTCCTTTCATTCAGTCAGTAGCTTCAAACATTTCTGGTATATGAATAACATGATGTTTTTCAATGGCAAAAATCAATGAATATTGTAAATGCACAAACAGTAATTTCTCCGCATTGCAAGGTGCAATTCTGAAATTTTTTGCTTTTTCCTGCTCCTCTTAGCATGATAAAGAAGATTCAAAGAGAGTGAGATGCCAGCTCCTTTCATTCAGTCAGTAGCTTCAAACATTTCTGGTATATGAATAACATGATGTTTTTCAATGGCAAAAATCAATGAATATTGTAAATGCACAAACAGTAATTTCTCTGCATTGCAAGGTGCAATTCTGAAATTTTTTGCTTTTTCCTGCTCCTCTTAGCATGATAAAGAAGATTCAAAGAGAGTGAGATGCCAGCTACTTTCATTCAGTCAGTAGCTTCAATCATTTCTGGACGTTTTTCAATGGTAAAAATCAATGAATATTGTAAATGCACAAACAGTAATTTCTCCACATTGCAAGGTGCAATTCTGAAATTTTTTGCTTTTTCCTGCTCCTCTTAGCATGATAAAGAAGATTCAAAGAGAGTGAGATGCCAGCTCCTTTCATTCAGTCAGTAGCTTCAAACATTTCTGGTATATGAATAACATGATGTTTTTCAATGGCAAAAATCAATGAATATTGTAAATGCACAAACAGTAATTTCTCCGCATTGCAAGGTGCAATTCTGAAATTTTTTGCTTTTTCCTGCTCCTCTTAGCATGATAAAGAAGATTCAAAGAGAGTGAGATGCCAGCTCCTTTCATTCAGTCAGTAGCTTCAAACATTTCTGGTATATGAATAACATGATGTTTTTCAATGGCAAAAATCAATGAATATTGTAAATGCACAAACAGTAATTTCTCCGCATTGCAAGGTGCAATTCTGAAATTTTTTGCTTTTTCCTGCTCCTCTTAGCATGATAAAGAATATTCAAAGAGAGTGAGATGCCAGCTCCTTTCATTCAGTCAGTAGCTTCAATCATTTCTGGATGTTTTTCAATGGCAAAAATCAATGAATATTGTAAATGCACAAACTGTAATTTCTCCGCATTGCAAGGTGCAATTCTGAAATTTTTGGCTTTTTCCTGCTCCTCTTAGCATGATAAAGAAGATTCAAAGAGAGTGAGATGCCAGCTCCTTTCATTCAGTCAGTAGCTTCAATCATTTCTGGACGTTTTTCAATGGCAAAAATCAATGAATATTGTAAATGCACAAACAGTAATTTCTCCGCATTGCAAGGTGCAATTCTGAAATTTTTTGCTTTTTCCTGCTCCTCTTAGCATGATAAAGAAGATTCAAAGAGAGTGAGATGCCAGCTCCTTTCATTCAGTCAGTACCTTCAATCATTTCTGGATGTTTTTCAATGGCAAAAATCAATGAATATTGTAAATGCACAAACAGTAATTTCTCCGCATTGCAAGGTGCAATTCTGAAATTTTTTGCTTTTTCCCGCTCCTCTTAGCATGATAAAGAAGATTCAAAGAGAGTGAGGTGCCAGCTCCTTTCATTCAGTCAGTAGCTTCAAACATTTCTGGTATATGAATAACATGTTTTTCAATGGCAAAAATCATTGAATATTGTAAATGCACAAACAGTAATTTCTCCGCATTGCAAGGTGCAATTCTGAAATTTTTTGATTTTTCCTGCTCCTCTTAGCATGATAAAGAAGATTCAAAGAGAGTGAGATGCCAGCTCCTTTCATTCAGTCAGTAGCTTCAATCATTTCTGGACGTTTTTCAATGGCAAAAATCAATGAATATTGTAAATGCACAAACAGTAATTTCTCCGCATTGCAAGGTGCAATTCTGAAATTTTTTGCTTTTTCCTGCTCCTCTTAGCATGATAAAGAAGATTCAAAGAGAGTGAGATGCCAGCTCCTTTCATTCAGTCAGTAGCTTCAAACATTTCTGGTATATGAATAACATGATGTTTTTCAATGGCAAAAATCAATGAATATTGTAAATGCACAAACAGTAATTTCTCCGCATTGCAAGGTGCAAGTCTGAAATTTTTTGCTTTTTCCTGCTCCTCTTAGCATGATAAAGAAGATTCAAAGAGAGTGAGATGCCAGCTACTTTCATTCAGTCAGTAGCTTCAATCATTTCTGGACGTTTTTCAATGGTAAAAATCAATGAATATTGTAAATGCACAAACAGTAATTTCTCCACATTGCAAGGTGCAATTCTGAAATTTTTTGCTTTTTCCTGCTCCTCTTAGCATGATAAAGAAGATTCAAAGAGAGTGAGATGCCAGCTCCTTTCATTCAGTCAGTAGCTTCAATCATTTCTGGACGTTTTTCAATGGCAAAAATCAATGAATATTGTAAATGCACAAACAGTAATTTCTCCGCATTGCAAGGTGCAATTCTGAAATTTTTTGCTTTTTCCTGCTCCTCTTAGCATGATAAAGAAGATTCAAAGAGAGTGAGATGTCAGCTCCTTTCATTCAGTCAGTAGCTTCAATCATTTCTGGACGTTTTTCAATGGCAAAAATCAATGAATATTGTAAATGCACAAACAGTAATTTCTCCGCATTGCAAGGTGCAATTCTGAAATTTTTTGCTTTTTCCTGCTCCTCTTAGCATGATAAAGAAGATTCAAAGAGAGTGAGATGTCAGCTCCTTTCATTCAGTCAGTAGCTTCAAACATTTCTGGTATATGAATAACATGATGTTTTTCAATGGCAAAAATCAATGAATTTTGTAAATGCACAAACAGTAATTTCTCCGCATTGCAAGGTGCAATTCTGAAATTTTTTGCTTTTTCCTGCTCCTCTTAGCATGATAAAGAAGATTCAAAGAGAGTGAGATGCCAGTTCCTTTCATTCAGTCAGTAGCTTCAATCATTTCTGGACGTTTTTCAATGGCAAAAATCAATGAATATTGTAAATGCACAAACAGTAATTTCTCCGCAGTGCAAGGTGCAATTCTGAAATTTTTTGCTTTTTCCTGCTCCTCTTAGCATGATAAAGAAGATTCAAAGAGAGTGAGATGCCAGCTCCTTTCATTCAGTCAGTAGCTTCAATCATTTCTGGTATATGAATAACATGATGTTTTTCAATGGCAAAAATCAATGAATATTGTAAATGCACAAACAGTAATTTCTCCGCATTGCAAGGTGCAATTCTGAAATTTTTTGCTTTTTCCTGCTCCTCTTAGCATGATAAAGAAGATTCAAAGAGAGTGAGATGCCAGCTCCTTTCATTCAGTCAGTAGCTTCAATCATTTCTGGACGTTTTTCAATGGCAAAAATCAATGAATATTGTAAATGCACAAACAGTAATTTCTCCGCATTGCAAGGTGCAATTCTGAAATTTTTTGCTTTTTCCTGCTCCTCTTAGCATGATAAACAAGATTCAAAGAGAGTGAGATGCCAGCTCCTTTCATTCAGTCAGTAGCTTCAATCATTTCTGGACGTTTTTCAATGGCAAAAATCAATGAATATTGTAAATGCACAAACAGTAATTTCTCCGCATTGCAAGGTGCAATTCTGAAATTTTTTGCTTTTTCCTGCTCCTCTTAGCATGATAAAGAAGATTCAAAGAGAGTGAGATGCCAGCTCCTTTCATTCAGTCAGTAGCTTCAAACATTTCTGGTATAAGAATAACATGATGTTTTTCAATGGCAAAAATCAATGAATATTGTAAATGCACAAACAGTAATTTCTCCGCATTGCAAGGTGCAAGTCTGAAATTTTTTGCTTTTTCCTGCTCCTCTTAGCATGATAAAGAAGATTCAAAGAGAGTGAGATGCCAGCTACTTTCATTCAGTCAGTAGCTTCAATCATTTCTGGACGTTTTTCAATGGTAAAAATCAATGAATATTGTAAATGCACAAACAGTAATTTCTCCACATTGCAAGGTGCAATTCTGAAATTTTTTGCTTTTTCCTGCTCCTCTTAGCATGATAAAGAAGATTCAAAGAGACTGAGATGCCAGCTCCTTTCATTCAGTCAGTAGCTTCAAACATTTCTGGTATATGAATAACATGATGTTTTTCAATGGCAAAAATCAATGAATATTGTAAATGCACAAACAGTAATTTCTCTGCATTGCAAGGTGCAATTCTGAAATTTTTTGCTTTTTCCTGCTCCTCTTAGCATGATAAAGAAGATTCAAAGAGAGTGAGATGCCAGCTACTTTCATTCAGTCAGTAGCTTCAATCATTTCTGGACGTTTTTCAATGGTAAAAATCAATGAATATTGTAAATGCACAAACAGTAATTTCTCCACATTGCAAGGTGCAATTCTGAAATTTTTTGCTTTTTCCTGCTCCTCTTAGCATGATAAAGAAGATTCAAAGAGAGTGAGATGCCAGCTCCTTTCATTCAGTCAGTAGCTTCAAACATTTCTGGTATATGAATAACATGATGTTTTTCAATGGCAAAAATCAATGAATATTGTAAATGCACAAACAGTAATTGCTCCGCATTGCAAGGTGCAATTCTGAAATTTTTTGCTTTTTCCTGCTCCTCTTAGCATGATAAAGAAGATTCAAAGAGAGTGAGATGCCAGCTCCTTTCATTCAGTCAGTAGCTTCAAACATTTCTGGTATATGAATAACATGATGTTTTTCAATGGCAAAAATCAATGAATATTGTAAATGCACAAACAGTAATTTCTCCGCATTGCAAGGTGCAATTCTGAAATTTTTTGCTTTTTCCTGCTCCTCTTAGCATGATAAAGAATATTCAAAGAGAGTGAGATGCCAGCTCCTTTCATTCAGTCAGTAGCTTCAATCATTTCTGGATGTTTTTCAATGGCAAAAATCAATGAATATTGTAAATGCACAAACTGTAATTTCTCCGCATTGCAAGGTGCAATTCTGAAATTTTTGGCTTTTTCCTGCTCCTCTTAGCATGATAAAGAAGATTCAAAGAGAGTGAGATGCCAGCTCCTTTCATTCAGTCAGTAGCTTCAATCATTTCTGGACGTTTTTCAATGGCAAAAATCAATGAATATTGTAAATGCACAAACAGTAATTTCTCCGCATTGCAAGGTGCATTTCTGAAATTTTTGCTTTTTCCTGCTCCTCTTAGCATGATAAAGAAGATTCAAAGAGAGTGAGATGCCAGCTCCTTTCATTCAGTCAGTACCTTCAATCATTTCTGGATGTTTTTCAATGGCAAAAATCAATGAATATTGTAAATGCACAAACAGTAATTTCTCCGCATTGCAAGGTGCAATTCTGAAATTTTTTGCTTTTTCCCGCTCCTCTTAGCATGATAAAGAAGATTCAAAGAGAGTGAGGTGCCAGCTCCTTTCATTCAGTCAGTAGCTTCAAACATTTCTGGTATATGAATAACATGTTTTTCAATGGCAAAAATCATTGAATATTGTAAATGCACAAACAGTAATTTCTCCGCATTGCAAGGTGCAATTCTGAATTTTTTGATTTTTCCTGCTCCTCTTAGCATGATAAAGAAGATTCAAAGAGAGTGAGATGCCAGCTCCTTTCATTCAGTCAGTAGCTTCAATCATTTCTGGACGTTTTTCAATGGCAAAAATCAATGAATATTGTAAATGCACAAACAGTAATTTCTCCGCATTGCAAGGTGCAATTCTGAAATTTTTTGCTTTTTCCTGCTCCTCTTAGCATGATAAAGAAGATTCAAAGAGAGTGAGATGCCAGCTCCTTTCATTCAGTCAGTAGCTTCAATCATTTCTGGACGTTTTTCAATGGCAAAAATCAATGAATATTGTAAATGCACAAACAGTAATTTCTCCGCATTGCAAGGTGCAATTCTGAAATTTTTTGCTTTTTCCTGCTCCTCTTAGCATGATAAAGAAGATTCAAAGAGAGTGAGATGCCAGCTCCTTTCATTCAGTCAGTAGCTTCAAACATTTCTGGTATATGAATAACATGATGTTTTTCAATGGCAAAAATCAATGAATATTGTAAATGCACAAACAGTAATTTCTCCGCATTGCAAGGTGCAAGTCTGAAATTTTTTGCTTTTTCCTGCTCCTCTTAGCATGATAAAGAAGATTCAAAGAGAGTGAGATGCCAGCTACTTTCATTCAGTCAGTAGCTTCAATCATTTCTGGACGTTTTTCAATGGTAAAAATCAATGAATATTGTAAATGCACAAACAGTAATTTCTCCACATTGCAAGGTGCAATTCTGAAATTTTTTGCTTTTTCCTGCTCCTCTTAGCATGATAAAGAAGATTCAAAGAGAGTGAGATGCCAGCTCCTTTCATTCAGTCAGTAGCTTCAAACATTTCTGGTATATGAATAACATGATGTTTTTCAATGGCAAAAATCAATGAATATTGTAAATGCACAAACAGTAATTTCTCCGCATTGCAAGGTGCAATTCTGAAATTTTTTGCTTTTTCCTGCTCCTCTTAGCATGATAAAGAAGATTCAAAGAGAGTGAGATGCCAGCTCCTTTCATTCAGTCAGTAGCTTCAAACATTTCTGGTATATGAATAACATGATGTTTTCAATGGCAAAAATCAATGAATATTGTAAATGCACAAAGAGTAATTTCTCCGCATTGCAAGGTGCAATTCTGAAATTTTTTGCTTTTTCCTGCTCCTCTTAGCATGATAAAGAGATTCAAAGAGAGTGAGATGCCAGCTCCTTTCATTCAGTCAGTAGCTTCAATCATTTCTGGACGTTTTTCAATGGCAAAAATCAATGAATATTGTAAATGCACAAAAAGTAATTTCTCCGCATTGCAAGGTGCAATTCTGAATTTTTTTGCTTTTTCCTGCTCCTCTTAGCATGATAAAGAAGATTCAAAGAGAGTGAGATGCCAGCTCCTTTCATTCAGTCAGTAGCTTCAATCATTTCTGGACGTTTTTCAATGGCAAAAATCAATGAATATTGTAAATGCACAAACAGTAATTTCTCCGCATTGCAAGGTGCAATTCTGAAATTTTTTGCTTTTTCCTGCTCCTCTTAGCATGATAAAGAAGATTCAAAGAGAGTGAGATGCCAGCTCCTTTCATTCAGTCAGTAGCTTCAATCATTTCTGGTATATGAATAACATGATGTTTTTCAATGGCAAAAATCAATGAATATTGTAAATGCACAAACAGTAATTTCTCCGCATTGCAAGGTGCAATTCTGAATTTTTTTGCTTTTTCCTGCTCCTCTTAGCATGATAAAGAAGATTCAAAGAGAGTGAGATGCCAGCTCCTTTCATTCAGTCAGTAGCTTCAATCATTTCTGGACGTTTTTCAATGGCAAAAATCAATGAATATTGTAAATGCACAAACAGTAATTTCTCCGCATTGCAAGGTGCAATTCTGAAATTTTTGCTTTTTCCTGCTCCTCTTAGCATGATAAACAAGATTCAAAGAGAGTGAGATGCCAGCTCCTTTCATTCAGTCAGTAGCTTCAATCATTTCTGGACGTTTTTCAATGGCAAAAATCCATGAATATTGTAAATGCACAAACAGTAATTTCTCCGCATTGCAAGGTGCAATTCTGAAATTTTTTGCTTTTTCCTGCTCCTCTTAGCATGATAAAGAAGATTCAAAGAGAGTGAGATGCCAGCTCCTTTCATTCAGTCAGTAGCTTCAAACATTTCTGGTATATGAATAACATGATGTTTTTCAATGGCAAAAATCAATGAATATTGTAAATGCACAAACAGTAATTTCTCCGCATTGCAAGGTGCAAGTCTGAAATTTTTTGCTTTTTCCTGCTCCTCTTAGCATGATAAAGAAGATTCAAAGAGAGTGAGATGCCAGCTACTTTCATTCAGTCAGTAGCTTCAATCATTTCTGGACGTTTTTCAATGGTAAAAATCAATGAATATTGTAAATGCACAAACAGTAATTTCTCCACATTGCAAGGTGCAATTCTGAAATTTTTTGCTTTTTCCTGCTCCTCTTAGCATGATAAAGAAGATTCAAAGAGAGTGAGATGCCAGCTCCTTTCATTCAGTCAGTAGCTTCAATCATTTCTGGTATATGAATAACATGATGTTTTTCAATGGCAAAAATCAATGAATATTGTAAATGCACAAACAGTAATTTCTCCGCATTGCAAGGTGCAATTCTGAAATTTTTTGCTTTTTCCTGCTCCTCTTAGCATGATAAAGAAGATTCAAAGAGAGTGAGATGCCAGCTCCTTTCATTCAGTCAGTAGCTTCAATCATTTCTGGACATTTTTCAATGGCAAAAATCAATGAATATTGTAAATGCACAAACAGTAATTTCTCCGCATTGCAAGGTGCAATTCTGAAATTTTTTGCTTTTTCCTGCTCCTCTTAGCATGATAAAGAAGATTCAAAGAGAGTGAGATGTCAGCTCCTTTCATTCAGTCAGTAGCTTCAAACATTTCTGGTATATGAATAACATGATGTTTTTCAATGGCAAAAATCAATGAATTTTGTAAATGCACAAACAGTAATTTCTCCGCATTGCAAGGTGCAATTCTGAAATTTTTTGCTTTTTCCTGCTCCTCTTAGCATGATAAAGAAGATTCAAAGAGAGTGAGATGCCAGTTCCTTTCATTCAGTCAGTAGCTTCAATCATTTCTGGACGTTTTTCAATGGCAAAAATCAATGAATATTGTAAATGCACAAACAGTAATTTCTCCGCATTGCAAGGTGCAATTCTGAAATTTTTTGCTTTTTCCTGCTCCTCTTAGCATGATAAAGAAGATTCAAAGAGAGTGAGATGCCAGCTCCTTTCATTCAGTCAGTAGCTTCAATCATTTCTGGTATATGAATAACATGATGTTTTTCAATGGCAAAAATCAATGAATATTGTAAATGCACAAACAGTAATTTCTCCGCATTGCAAGGTGCAATTCTGAAATTTTTTGCTTTTTCCTGCTCCTCTTAGCATGATAAAGAAGATTCAAAGAGAGTGAGATGCCAGCTCCTTTCATTCAGTCAGTAGCTTCAATCATTTCTGGACGTTTTTCAATGGCAAAAATCAATGAATATTGTAAATGCACAAACAGTAATTTCTCCGCATTGCAAGGTGCAATTCTGAAATTTTTTGCTTTTTCCTGCTCCTCTTAGCATGATAAAGAAGATTCAAAGAGAGTGAGATGCCAGCCTCCTTTCATTCAGTCAGTAGCTTCAATCATTTCTGGACGTTTTCAATGGCAAAAATCAATGAATATTGTAAATGCACAAACAGTAATTTCTCCGCATTGCAAGGTGCAATTCTGAATTTTTTGCTTTTTCCTGCTCCTCTTAGCATGATAAAGAAGATTCAAAGAGAGTGAGATGTCAGCTCCTTTCATTCAGTCAGTAGCTTCAAACATTTCTGGTATATGAATAACATGATGTTTTTCAATGGCAAAAATCAATGAATTTTGTAAATGCACAAACAGTAATTTCTCCGCATTGCAAGGTGCAATTCTGAAATTTTTTGCTTTTTCCTGCTCCTCTTAGCATGATAAAGAAGATTCAAAGAGAGTGAGATGCCAGTTCCTTTCATTCAGTCAGTAGCTTCAATCATTTCTGGATGTTTTTCAATGGCAAAAATCAATGAATATTGTAAATGCACAAACAGTAATTTCTCCGCATTGCAAGGTGCAATTCTGAAATTTTTTGCTTTTTCTGCTCCTCTTAGCATGATAAAGAAGATTCAAAGAGAGTGAGATGCCAGCTCCTTTCATTCAGTCAGTAGCTTCAATCATTTCTGGTATATGAATAACATGATGTTTTTCAATGGCAAAAATCAATGAATATTGTAAATGCACAAACAGTAATTTCTCCGCATTGCAAGGTGCAATTCTGAAATTTTTTGCTTTTTCCTGCTCCTCTTAGCATGATAAAGAAGATTCAAAGAGAGTGAGATGCCAGCTCCTTTCATTCAGTCAGTAGCTTCAATCATTTCTGGACGTTTTTCAATGGCAAAAATCAATGAATATTGTAAATGCACAAACAGTAATTTCTCCGCATTGCAAGGTGCAATTCTGAAATTTTTTGCTTTTTCCTGCTCCTTCTTAGCATGATAAAGAAGATTCAAAGAGAGTGAGATGCCAGCTCCTTTCATTCAGTCAGTAGCTTCAATCATTTCTGGACGTTTTTCAATGGCAAAAATCAATGAATATTGTAAATGCACAAACAGTAATTTCTCCGCATTGCAAGGTGCAATTCTGAAATTTTTTGCTTTTCCTGCTCCTCTTAGCATGATAAAGAAGATTCAAAGAGAGTGAGATGCCAGCTCCTTTCATTCAGTCAGTAGCTTCAAACATTTCTGGTATATGAATAACATGATGTTTTTCAATGGCAAAAATCAATGAATATTGTAAATGCACAAACAGTAATTTCTCCGCATTGCAAGGTGCAAGTCTGAAATTTTTTGCTTTTTCCTGCTCCTCTTAGCATGATAAAGAAGATTCAAAGAGAGTGAGATGCCAGCTACTTTCATTCAGTCAGTAGCTTCAATCATTTCTGGACGTTTTTCAATGGTAAAAATCAATGAATATTGTAAATGCACAAACAGTAATTTCTCCACATTGCAAGGTGCAATTCTGAAATTTTTTGCTTTTTCCTGCTCCTCTTAGCATGATAAAGAAGATTCAAAGAGAGTGAGATGCCAGCTCCTTTCATTCAGTCAGTAGCTTCAAACATTTCTGGTATATGAATAACATGATGTTTTTCAATGGCAAAAATCAATGAATATTGTAAATGCACAAACAGTAATTTCTCTGCATTGCAAGGTGCAATTCTGAAATTTTTTGCTTTTTCCTGCTCCTCTTAGCATGATAAAGAAGATTCAAAGAGAGTGAGATGCCAGCTACTTTCATTCAGTCAGTAGCTTCAATCATTTCTGGACGTTTTTCAATGGTAAAAATCAATGAATATTG
Source organism: Phyllobates terribilis (assembly GCF_046119375.1). Lineage (NCBI taxonomy): Eukaryota > Metazoa > Chordata > Amphibia > Anura > Dendrobatidae > Phyllobates > Phyllobates terribilis. The sequence goes on from NW_027364728.1 coordinate 179,631, forward strand.
TAAATGCACAAACAGTAATTTCTCCACATTGCAAGGTGCAATTCTGAAATTTTTGCTTTTTCCTGCTCCTCTTAGCATGATAAAGAAGATTCAAAGAGAGTGAGATGCCAGCTCCTTTCATTCAGTCAGTAGCTTCAAACATTTCTGGTATATGAATAACATGATGTTTTTCATGGCAAAAATCAATGAATATTGTAAATGCACAAACAGTAATTTCTCCGCATTGCAAGGTGCAATTCTGAAATTTTTTGCTTTTTCCTGCTCCTCTTAGCATGATAAAGAAGATTCAAAGAGAGTGAGATGCCAGCTCCTTTCATTCAGTCAGTAGCTTCAAACATTTCTGGTATATGAATAACATGATGTTTTTCAATGGCAAAAATCAATGAATATTGTAAATGCACAAACAGTAATTTCTCTGCATTGCAAGGTGCAATTCTGAAATTTTTTGCTTTTTCCTGCTCCTCTTAGCATGATAAAGAAGATTCAAAGAGAGTGAGATGCCAGCTACTTTCATTCAGTCAGTAGCTTCAATCATTTCTGGACGTTTTTCAATGGTAAAAATCAATGAATATTGTAAATGCACAAACAGTAATTTCTCCACATTGCAAGGTGCAATTCTGAAATTTTTTGCTTTTTCCTGCTCCTCTTAGCATGATAAAGAAGATTCAAAGAGAGTGAGATGCCAGCTCCTTTCATTCAGTCAGTAGCTTCAAACATTTCTGGTATATGAATAACATGATGTTTTTCAATGGCAAAAATCAATGAATATTGTAAATGCACAAACAGTAATTTCTCCGCATTGCAAGGTGCAATTCTGAAATTTTTTGCTTTTTCCTGCTCCTCTTAGCATGATAAAGAAGATTCAAAGAGAGTGAGATGCCAGCTCCTTTCATTCAGTCAGTAGCTTCAAACATTTCTGGTATATGAATAACATGATGTTTTTCAATGGCAAAAATCAATGAATATTGTAAATGCACAAAACAGTATTTCTCCGCATTGCAAGGTGCAATTCTGAAATTTTTGCTTTTTCCTGCTCCTCTTAGCATGATAAAGAATATTCAAAGAGAGTGAGATGCCAGCTCCTTTCATTCAGTCAGTAGCTTCAATCATTTCTGGATGTTTTTCAATGGCAAAAATCAATGAATATTGTAAATGCACAAACTGTAATTTCTCCGCATTGCAAGGTGCAATTCTGAAATTTTTGGCTTTTTCCTGCTCCTCTTAGCATGATAAAGAAGATTCAAAGAGAGTGAGATGCCAGCTCCTTTCATTCAGTCAGTAGCTTCAATCATTTCTGGACGTTTTTCAATGGCAAAAATCAATGAATATTGTAAATGCACAAACAGTAATTTCTCCGCATTGCAAGGTGCAATTCTGAAATTTTTTGCTTTTTCCTGCTCCTCTTAGCATGATAAAGAAGATTCAAAGAGAGTGAGATGCCAGCTCCTTTCATTCAGTCAGTACCTTCAATCATTTCTGGATGTTTTTCAATGGCAAAAATCAATGAATATTGTAAATGCACAAACAGTAATTTCTCCGCATTGCAAGGTGCAATTCTTGAAATTTTTTGCTTTTTCCCGCTCCTCTTAGCATGATAAAGAAGATTCAAAGAGAGTGAGGTGCCAGCTCCTTTCATTCAGTCAGTAGCTTCAAACATTTCTGGTATATGAATAACATGTTTTTCAATGGCAAAAATCATTGAATATTGTAAATGCACAAACAGTAATTTCTCCGCATTGCAAGGTGCAATTCTGAAATTTTTTGATTTTTCCTGCTCCTCTTAGCATGATAAAGAAGATTCAAAGAGAGTGAGATGCCAGCTCCTTTCATTCAGTCAGTAGCTTCAATCATTTCTGGACGTTTTCAATGGCAAAAATCAATGAATATTGTAAATGCACAAACAGTAATTTCTCCGCATTGCAAGGTGCAATTCTGAAATTTTTTGCTTTTCCTGCTCCTCTTAGCATGATAAAGAAGATTCAAGAGAGTGAGATGCCAGCTCCTTTCATTCAGTCAGTAGCTTCAAACATTTCTGGTATATGAATAACATGATGTTTTTCAATGGCAAAAATCAATGAATATTGTAAATGCACAAACAGTAATTTCTCCGCATTGCAAGGTGCAAGTCTGAAATTTTTGCTTTTTCCTGCTCCTCTTAGCATGATAAAGAAGATTCAAAGAGAGTGAGATGCCAGCTACTTTCATTCAGTCAGTAGCTTCAATCATTTCTGGACGTTTTTCAATGGTAAAAATCAATGAATATTGTAAATGCACAAACAGTAATTTCTCCACATTGCAAGGTGCAATTCTGAAATTTTTTGCTTTTTCCTGCTCCTCTTAGCATGATAAAGAAGATTCAAAGAGAGTGAGATGCCAGCTCCTTTCATTCAGTCAGTAGCTTCAATCATTTCTGGACGTTTTTCAATGGCAAAAATCAATGAATATTGTAAATGCACAAACAGTAATTTCTCCGCATTGCAAGGTGCAATTCTGAAATTTTTTGCTTTTCCTGCTCCTCTTAGCATGATAAAGAAGATTCAAAGAGAGTGAGATGTCAGCTCCTTTCATTCAGTCAGTAGCTTCAATCATTTCTGGACGTTTTTCAATGGCAAAAATCAATGAATATTGTAAATGCACAAACAGTAATTTCTCCGCATTGCAAGGTGCAATTCTGAAATTTTTTGCTTTTTCCTGCTCCTCTTAGCATGATAAAGAAGATTCAAAGAGAGTGAGATGTCAGCTCCTTTCATTCAGTCAGTAGCTTCAAACATTTCTGGTATATGAATAACATGATGTTTTTCAATGGCAAAAATCAATGAATTTTGTAAATGCACAAACAGTAATTTCTCCGCATTGCAAGGTGCAATTCTGAAATTTTTTGCTTTTTCCTGCTCCTCTTAGCATGATAAAGAAGATTCAAAGAGAGTGAGATGCCAGTTCCTTTCATTCAGTCAGTAGCTTCAATCATTTCTGGACGTTTTTCAATGGCAAAAATCAATGAATATTGTAAATGCACAAACAGTAATTTCTCCGCAGTGCAAGGTGCAATTCTGAAATTTTTTGCTTTTTCCTGCTCCTCTTAGCATGATAAAGAAGATTCAAAGAGAGTGAGATGCCAGCTCCTTTCATTCAGTCAGTAGCTTCAATCATTTCTGGTATATGAATAACATGATGTTTTTCAATGGCAAAATCAATGAATATTGTAAATGCACAACAGTAATTTCTCCGCATTGCAAGGTGCAATTCTGAAATTTTTTTGCTTTTTCCTGCTCCTCTTAGCATGATAAAGAAGATTCAAAGAGAGTGAGATGCCAGCTCCTTTCATTCAGTCAGTAGCTTCAATCATTTCTGGACGTTTTTCAATGGCAAAAATCAATGAATATTGTAAATGCACAAACAGTAATTTCTCCGCATTGCAAGGTGCAATTCTGAAATTTTTTGCTTTTTCCTGCTCCTCTTAGCATGATAAACAAGATTCAAAGAGAGTGAGATGCCAGCTCCTTTCATTCAGTCAGTAGCTTCAATCATTTCTGGACGTTTTTCAATGGCAAAAATCAATGAATATGTAAATGCACAAACAGTAATTTCTCCGCATTGCAAGGTGCAATTCTGAAATTTTTTGCTTTTTCCTGCTCCTCTTAGCATGATAAAGAAGATTCAAAGAGAGTGAGATGCCAGCTCCTTTCATTCAGTCAGTAGCTTCAAACATTTCTGGTATAAGAATAACATGATGTTTTTCAATGGCAAAAATCAATGAATATTGTAAATGCACAAACAGTAATTTCTCCGCATTGCAAGGTGCAAGTCTGAAATTTTTTGCTTTTTCCTGCTCCTCTTAGCATGATAAAGAAGATTCAAAGAGAGTGAGATGCCAGCTACTTTCATTCAGTCAGTAGCTTCAATCATTTCTGGACGTTTTTCAATGGTAAAAATCAATGAATATTGTAAATGCACAAACAGTAATTTCTCCACATTGCAAGGTGCAATTCTGAAATTTTTTGCTTTTTCCTGCTCCTCTTAGCATGATAAAGAAGATTCAAAGAGACTGAGATGCCAGCTCCTTTCATTCAGTCAGTAGCTTCAAACATTTCT